>NC_134484.1:338523348-338603348 GCF_040206685.1 Ascaphus truei
CTCTAAAATAGTACTGAACTGGAGTCCCCCTTTCTAAAACAAATTCCATTTTTTTTAAAAAAAAAATTTAAGAAGGGGAAATTATAGGTTTGTAAATAAAAAAAAAAGGAGTGGTGTCTGCATGTGAAATTAAAAAAAAATAGTTGTACTCTGTTCTCCTCCCAGTCCCATCACATCTCAACAACTGAGGTTTCAATAGTAGCCTGGAGCTTAGATCTGGCAATGAGGTTCATCCATAGCATCTTCCAATCTTACCGCCATATGATGGCATAATTATCAAAGGATCCATCAGTATTTAGCAAACCCATTAAAAGCTGATTTTAATGTATTTACATATTCTAAAAAAGAAGGTCACCCTATGTCCGAGGAGGTGTACATTACCCAAAACATGTTATTTTATTTTAAACTAAAAAAGAAAAAAAATGGTGGCCACCAGACTACTTTTAGTCTTGGTCAGTTTGGAATGCACTGAACTGTTAAGAGGTCTGACCCCAGAAACAATGACATTGTAGGTGACCTGGGGTTACAACATGATGGCCTCTGGTGACTTGGAAGTTCCCTTGAAAATTAAGTTAAGGTTCTCTCTATTGAAAAAGAATTGCACCCTTAACAAGTTAAATCAAACATTGACATTGAGAAAGAAGATAATAAGACTCAAACTCCAATTAAAATATGAAGCAAGGTGTGATTTGTAACAGGGACAATTTACAAACATACAAATTAATCTACAGAGAAACAAAATGTTGCCTTTAAATATATTATCATTTATGTCAAATATAACCACATATCCAGCAGTGCAGTCATTGGGGAAGGAATACAGTGATGTAAACAAAATAATATAAGATACATATGAACATGTATACACACGCTGAAACGCTGATGTGCTAGTTACGGATGTCCTGTTAATGGTAGCTTGCATTCTAAATGACTGGAACACTTGGTTACACAGGATGTACATGTCTTAACGCCCTGAATGCAACACAGTTATGACAATTCTAATATCTACCATGGTCCTGGAGAAAACAAGACTGTTTGTAGCTTGTGACACTAACATGGAAATTATTGCTGTTGCATTTGGGACCTTGCTGAAAAAAAAAGGCAAAGGAAAATAGTGTACAAAAAAAGCCTCAAGTTGAACCATGAAATGATTGTAACACATGAAACAACGTAATCATAAATCCAAAGTAAATTTCCGTTTTGACAAACTGTTTTTGAACAAAAATAGCAGCGATCATAAAAAAAAATGTTGAAAAGAGGCGTATACAAAAAGCAATGAAATCTACCAAATAAACTATATTTGAGACGTTTATATAAAAAAAAATAAAAGCAGTACAATGCTCCCAGTTACTCAAATAGTGGAAATACACAGAGTAATGGAATCACAAATGAAAGTTAGAAGCATTACTTATAAACAAGCATGTGAGCAGGGATATTATTTTTCTCCCAACTAATTGAATAAGACTAATTCTGCAGACATGAATTAGACAGGATAATAATGAATTTCTTCATTGCAATAAAATAGCTGTTAGGCTGAAGGTCACAGCTGTGGTCAACCAGATGTAATAGAATTAGGTCAAAGTCACGTTACACTGTTGAACTGACTCACACAGCAGCAGCTGGGTGATATGCACACGTTGTCCTAAGTTCTGGAGTAACATTGCAGGCTTGTAGAAAGGATGTTACTATAGGATATAAAGTTAATCTTTAAGATGATACACCAAGTTCTGGATATTTCCATCATTATATTATCCTCTGCTCAAGGGACTTGAATATGATTGTACGTTGTTGATGCTTCACACACAGTCCAGCTACGTTGCCCCCAATTATAGTACTGTCTCAGACAACATCAAATCATTGTATCACACCGTTTCCTCATAACAAACCCATGTACATACTGTACATCCGCACAGATACATACGTGCACACAGACAAAAAAGTGACACACGGACAAAAAGTGACATGCGGACAAACACGTCCGGGGCGGCGCATTACAGACGGACGGATGCTAACAAGAAAGTCTGGGAAGCAAAGATAAGAAGAAAAGCCTCAAACATATAAGTAGCCAGAGATTCCCCACTGACCCGTTCCACAGCACAAGTGCAGGTGAAGAGCAGAAAGAAGTGTGAAAAGTACCTCCACCAACCTGCTTCACTGCCTTCCTTCTCACACACAGTGATCAGTGCACCAGGGCACAGCAGCTAAATCATATTTTGGGGCTATAGACAACATGCCTAAATGCATGAATTACATGCATTTTGAACATTGAAGGAATCAATTCAGTATCTCACACTGCGTTGTCATTTGTATTACAGAAGAAGGGAGTCACGTGACACTTCCCCCCAACTGAGTCATCACAATAGGAATGGCTCAATAAGCTACAAAACTAAGTCGTGGGCAAAACCAACTCGGATAAAAGCTTGCAAAAAAACAAAAAGTAAAGCGTAAAAAATAATACGTCAGGTCTATCAATTGTTGAAATGTATCAAAACAAGCCCATGAGTGTGGTGCTAACACCCAGTTTCATGGTGGCAGATACATGGCTGTTTTTAGTCTAAAAATTTATAGAAGGGAAGAAAAAAAATGGCAATCCAGCATTTTTTTACGCAAAATGTGTTAAAATAATCAACTGTCTTTTTTTCGGGCTGAACCGGGCACACTGATAATGGAGGATCTTGAAAACATGATAGAACCGTGACAAGCAAGTTTATAACAATGATTATCCTTGCAGAAGATTTCCCATTCATTTTCAAGCACTCCACTATAGGGGAGCAGGCTTTAGTTTCCTGGGCTGTGCATGCAGCTGTCACATTCATATTAGAATGCAAATTTCCCTGTTTACAATGTACCCTGAACTTCTGTTATTACAGTCTGCGAAAGCAATTAATACCATTATGGTACTATACTTTAAGATGAAGAATCACTCTGGGCAAATAAACCGGACATTTTCAGCCTTAATATATGCTTGTGTTCATGCTCTACATTTAATATGAAATTAATTTCATATTATCTTTGATTATATTTATGTAGAACTATTTTTTATTCTGGTACTAAAGCAGAATGCCAAAGCAAAAGATGGCACAGATATAAATTGGAGACACGTACTGCAACCTTCCATTTTCCTAACTTTTTATCCTTTGATGGAGGCCCTTAAGGTTTCTTTGGCATAATATTTAGTAATTAATAATAATTGTATTTGCCTTGTTTACATGCATAGGCAGTAACACTGTGGCATATGGTTTAAGGAATAATTTCACAGTACTTAGCGGGACTCATGAGAATTCTAATCCATTTGGAGGTAGGCAGCGAATGCAGCTAATTTAAAGAAAAGTAACACATAGAATCATGTGGATCTTCTGTCTATTGCCATTAATGACTGCCGGCTTAGGTGCAATGATATCAACACTACAAGTTGCTTGTAAGTAAAAGGAATACATGCTGAGTTGGTTCATAACCAAATTGTAAAAACAATACATTTGTACTTCTAATAAAATATATACAAACGCCAATAAGACCACATATTGGCCTAGAGTCATCAAAATCTGTTAAAATGGCGTTAATATCGCACCCAGAGAAACAAAATGACCGAGTATTATTACCACAATTTTATGACCTAAGTAATCAATCTTGCGATATTAATTTACCTGGTCCAATATTTTCACACTAGTAGTGATGGGGTAATTAATGCGGCCGTTAATACCGCATTAATTACAGCATGGAGATCGCATGCGTAATATTTCTACCATAGGGTTCTGTAATATCAATTATTACATGTCCCTATGGTAGAAATTACATATTAACATATGGCACTAAATTATGTAAGGTAATAGAATCAGAGCAGGATGTAATTTCTCTCCAGAAGGACTTGGAGAGACTGGAAACGTGGGTAGGTAAATGGAAGATGAGGTTAAATACAGATAAATGTAAGGTTATGCATTTAGGAAACAAGAATAAAAAGGCTATGTACCAATTAAATTGGGTAAAATTAGGAGAATCCTTGATGGAGAAGGATTTAGGAGTGCTTGCAGACAGCAGGCTTAGCAATAGTGCCCAAAGTCATGCAGTAGCTGCAAAGGCAAACAAGATCTTATCTTGCATCAAACGGCAATGGATGGAAGGGAAGTAAACCTAATTATGCCCCTTTACAAAGCATTAGTAAGACCACACTTTGAATATGGAGTACAATTTTGGGCACCAATCCTAAGAAAAGACATTATGGAACTAGAGAGAGTGCAGAGAAGAGCCACCAAATTAATAAAGGGAATGGACAATCTAACTTATGAGGAAAGGCTAGCTAAATTAGATTTGTTTACATTAGAAAAGAGGCGTCTAAGAGAGGATATGATAACTATATACAAATATATACAAATATATTCGGGAACGATACAAGGAGCTTTAAAAAAAAACTTAATTCCACGGGCAGTACAAATGACACAAAGTCATACATTAAGGTTGGTGGAATGGAGAGTTCACCAGGAACAAAGGAAAGGCAGTTAAAATGTGGAATTCATTACCCATAGAGACTGTGATGGCCGATACAATAAATATCTTCAAAAAAAAGGTTGGACATATTTTTAGAAAGGAAAGGTATACAGGGGTATACCAAATAAGTAAACAATGGAATGATGTTGATCCATTGAGTGATCTGATTGCCAATATATGGAGGCAGGAACGAATTTATTTCCTCCCTAGGTGATATTTCACTGGAATTTGTTGTTTGCCTTCCTCTTGATCAATATACTGTAAGTACAAATATAGGATAATGTATCTGTCATTTAAATTTAGCATAGGTTGAACTTGATGAACTTATGTCTTTTTTCAACCTCATCTACTATGTAACTAAGTAAATATGTAACTATGTATGTTCTGGACCAAGCACACCCTGAGAGATGCGTAGGGACAGGCAGCTTAACTCAATCCCATATATCAAGCAAGGGAACCTTCTTACTTGCCGAAGTGTTTATTTGGGGCAACAACATTCAAATAAAAAGGGGGGCAAAGTACTGAGGGAACACTGGAACAGGTTTCAAGAAAAATAGAGCACTGCTTGCAACTGTATTATACCAAGGAATAAATTTCAAGAGAGTGTGTACCCATAAAAATGAAGATTTAATGGATCTTCAGCAAAAAGCTACATAACGGGGGCCCAAAAAGCCCCCACCAATGCGTTTTGAGCGTAAAGCTCTTTCTCAAGGTCCATACCAATCAATATTCACCGGGTTTCTAAAGTACTCGTTGTCTGCGCCACCGACACTCCCCCCTCCACTTCCTGAAAGCGTCTGGAGCATCATGGGGAGGTGACGTCAGCGCGCACCAGTGGACACTAAAACAAACACAACTTTATTAGTACAGAATAAAACATACATACAAAACCGACCTTTTTAAAAAAAGTAATCCCGGCGAGTGAAAAATACATCAATTTAACTTTCATTTTTATATTTTTAATATAGATTGAGTTCATATTATTTTGTTTTGCACTTATTTCTATGTGTTATTTAGTTTATGTATTGGGGTTAAATGAATCAGATTGGGGATATAGTACCCACGATCTGATTGGCTCAAGTACCAGGTGATGGTGGCCATCTTGCTTTTGATGACGTCATGTTAAAGGGAAATGAAGCACATTCTGATTGGCTGGCGCCATTCCCTTTAAATGACGTCACAAAAAAATCACATGGTTTTCACTGGCCAATCAGGCCTGTGGGAACCATTTGATGGACATGTGACGTCATAGGCCTATAAAAGCCTATGATGCCTCATTTTAGAGCAAGAAGCCGAGGAGGAATGACCTCCTGCAGCAAGAAGAGGACAAGGGCGTGCCGGAAGATACAGATGAAGAAGAAGAGACAGATGAAGACCCGGAAGACCCCAGAAGACTGACAAATTGGATTACAAATTTACAGAAGAAGAAAAAGAAGATAAAGCCTTGGGATTTTTTTTACCTGGTTCCTGTTGCGTGGATTGGTTCGATAGCATGCGGTGTCCCCGGGATTCGGAGGGTGAAGTCATCTAAAGGTAAGTAAATAAATTAAATGTATGTTATTTTACTTTTACAGGTTTTTTTTTTTTTGGTGATTGAATTATTTTTGATGCACATTCATTGCCCCTGTATTTATGTATATCTCTATGGATATACATACATACATACATACATACATACAGGGACAATCAATGGTTGTTTGTGCAAATGCTTGTTTTTATGTATTTTAAATGTAGTTTGCTTTTTTCTTTAGAAATGTTTACGCAATGTAATTTTTATTTTTATTTAGTTAGATGCATTTTTTAGTGGTGTTTTCAATAGTTGATTTCAGGGGGGGGCTTGCTTTGTAATAGTGGCTTCTTTTTGGTACTTATATTTTGGCTGATGGTGGTTACTTTGAGATTTCATTTATTTAATAATGTTTTGGTTTTGGTGTTTTAATTGTGAATTGTGTCATTGATTTTGGATTGAATTAATTGATTGTTGGTAATTTATTTCTGTTTACTTGTTGATTTGTTTTTATTTTTTTATTGTTTGGATGGCATTGGATCTTGTTTGTAATTGGTTCTTTTATTTTGAGAATTGACTGGCATAGTGTTACATGATGCACATATTATTTGCATCATGTACCCACTGTGCCATTCAATTGTTTGATTGGCATTTGTTATATATGTAATTGGCTATGTGTTATATTTGATTTTGAGATGTGTTGTATTTGATTTTGAGATGTGTTGTGTTTAATTTTGATATGTGCAGTGTTTTATTTTGCAATGTGCTGTGTTTGATGTAGTTATGTGATGTTTTATATTTGGGCATGTTTTTGTAATCCTTACCCATTTCTTTGTATATTGGTTAATCATGCACATATATATATATATATATATATATATATATATATATATATATATATATATATATATATATATATATATATATATATATATATATAATATATATATATATATATGGGCATGATGGACACACTGTACAAATGAATGGGTGAAGGGTGGGGGTAGTTGCCTGGGGAGGGTGGTTAGGCCTCCCGGGTGGGTATCGGGGCAGGGTGGGTTAACCCCTTAATTGCATTTGCGGCTATTAACCGAAAAGGTGATTAAGGGGCTGGGGGACATTAGATTGTATTTTTGCTATGTATTTTTCTGGAAACGGAGGACAGGGACCTTGCAGTATCCTGATGAAGATGCCCATCACATTGCATGGGTAAGTAGAATGGTTTTATTTACTTTATTTATGCTGGTTAATGTGTTTAATAATGGGCAAATAATTTATTATCCATATCTGGATAATAGTTATTTTGCACATTACTGTACATGTTTGGTGGGGGGAGTGTATTGATGTAAGTGTAGGCCATGTTTTATTTTTTTTACATACAGGATTGGTACCGCAGGGCAGCGGGGACCCATGGAGATCACCTGGGGATCCCTGGATGCCCACAGGTACACCCGAGAACCCCCGGACGCCCACGTACCACCTGCGGACCCACGGGGACACCTGCGGTGAAGAACCGGGAGCCCCACAGCTGTGGGGGCCTTGCGACCCGCAGGGACCACCCAAGGGCCCCCAGACCCCTGTGGGAACCACCTGAGGGCCACAGACAACTGTGGAGGTGACCCAGGGACCCACAGACACCCGCGGGACCACCCGTGGACCCTATTGGTGCCCGTGGTGAACCGCGGAGACCACCGTGAGGCCTACGCGCCTAGCGGGGACCACCCGGAGGCCCCCAGAAACCATGGGCACCCCCCGGGGTGCACTGTGGGACTTGCGGACACCCATCAGACCCACTGGGGATCACCACCGGCCGGGGGTATTAATCCTGTATATAAAATAATAAATCATGTTTTTATGTGGGGGCACATGGTGGGTGGGTTATGTATTGTTTATTAAATATGGTAATGTTTATTGTGGAGCCTAGAAGGTTGGTAGTGGGGCTGTTATGTGTATTGTTTTTATTGTTTGTAGTGGGGGTGGGTGAATGGGGTATTAGCCCCAAGGATGGGTGTTTAGGCTTCCTGGGTGGGTAGTGGGGGAGGGTGTTTAGGCCTCCCGGGTGGGTAGTGGGGAAGGGTGGGTTAACCCCTTAATTACTCTAGTGGTTACTAACCGCTAAGGTGATTAAGGGGTTAGGGGACATTAGATTGTATTTTTTTATTCTCCTGTATTGTTTGTAGTACTGGAGGGCATGGACGAGATGAGGATGAGGATGACCTTCATCGTGGCAGCCTGGCAAGGGTGAGTGCAAGATTTATTTACTTTATTTATGCTGATTAATGTATTTTAAATGGGCAAATGCACTATTATCCATATGTGGATAATAGTAATTTTGCCCAATATTGTACTGTATGTGTTGGGGGGGGAGGGGGTGTATTGGATATTGTAATGTTTTATGGGGGTCTAGGAGTTGGGTAGTGGGTCTATTATGTGTATTGTTTTTATTGTGGGTAGCGGGGTGGGTGAAGGGGTTATTAGCCCCAAGGATGGGTGTTTAGACATTGCGGGTGGGTAGCTGGGGGGTTAACCCCTTCATTACCTTACTGGTATTAACCGCTAAGGTAATGAAGGTACCTGCACTTGATTATTTCAAACAGAGTTCTTAAAACTCTCTGATACCCATGCTCCACTATGCAGAATAAGAGTACAGGGGCCCACCTTCCATGGGTTACAACTGACCTTATTGAACTTTATCATTTCAGGGATGCCTTGTGATAAAAAATACAAAGTAACTGCTAATACAAAGGATCTTAATAACTACAGATGCCTGCGGAATACATCACAAGGCAAAAAAAGACTAGCAAAAGCCCAATATTACCCTGACAATCTTTACCAAAATACATCAAATCCTGCAAATTTCTGGAAGGTCATCAAAGATATATTCCAGCCTTCTAGACATCAAAAGCCATCTAATATAAAAAATAATTATATTACTCTAACAAATAACACATTCAATGAATACTTTGTAAGGTGTGCTACTTCCCTACTATCAAAGCACAACCCTAACTAGATTCATGAAGCCCATGACAACCCCTATATTTCCACCCCCTCCCAAAACTGCTTACATTTTGCAATTTGTCCCTGTATCTGAAGACAAGATTGCACAGACTCTTTAAGATTAAAACTAAACAGATAATGTGGACCCTGACCTAGTGCAATCAACATTTCTACAACTTAGTGCCCCTGTAATTGCTATACTGCTTGCTTCCCTAATCAACTCTATTTTGTCTTTGGGTCATATCCCACACACATGAAAAACTGCCAGAGTTGTCCCAGACTCCGAGTCTTAAAGTAGTGACAAAAACATTGTCTCCAACCACAGACCAATCTCTCTTCTCTCAATATTATCCAAAGTCATGGAACAATGTGCCCACTTCCAATTAAGTGATTACTATAACAAGACAATCTGGCTTTCATGATAACTACCCTCCTAAAAGTTTACAATGAAATCCAGTGTGGAATGGAACTGGGAAAACCTATTGGTGCAACATTCTTAGATTTTGCAAATGCTTTTGATACTGTTGATCAGGTTATTTGTTTTTCAAGAAGCTTCAGTGCTCTAAAATAAGAGAACATGCTTTAACGGTTTTCACTCCTACCGGGTAGATCCCAATATGTGTCTATCTCAGGGCTCTAACTCCAACCCCTTGGATGTTCCATGTGGGGTCCCGCATGGCTCTGTTCTGGGCCCCTACTCTTCTCAGTCTTCATTAATAATCTAGAAACAGCTTGTAAGGGAGCTTCAATGCACATGTATGCAGATGAGACATTCTTATATGCACACAGCACTAGCCTCTCCAACCTTGGACACGTACTTCAATTTGATTTTTCAAAAAAATGTTTTTAAACATAGACAAACTGTAACTATGCAGGAAATTCAAAAGCCAAAAAAGGAAACGGAGCACAGCAGCAAAAGATGAGGGCTACAATACTGTTGTAACCAATTTAATTGAAGAGTGACAACATTGGCAAAGGTATGGTAAGTAACTCTAGCACGTTTCACGTATATTTCAGCGCTTCGTCAGAGAGTAACTATGTTATTTGGGACAAAGACTAAATTTCTAAAGCTACCAACGACAGAGCTACAGAACCAACTCTAACACCATGGTCACTAGTTTTAAATATCTGAGCATATGGCTTTACTCCCATTTAACATTTGGGTTGTATATTGATACTCTGACATCCAAAACCTACGCAAAATGAGGTGTACTTTACAGGAATAAATCTGGTCAGTAAGTGCATCATACAACAGATGCTAATGCCAATAATAGACTATGGGTACAAAGTATATGATACTGCACCCCAAATTCCCCTCAGCAAACACCCTCTACAACTCAATATTCCACTTTGTCCTACAATGTAAGTTTGACACATCACTGTGAAATGCCCCAGATTGGCTATCCCTTGAGTCCAGGCACAAAGTAAACATTTTCTGTCTCGCCTTCAAGTACTTTCTGAGCAAGCTACCTGCCTATCTGAACAAAATCCTTGATATCAGACTCCAAAAGACTGTTCACAGACCCAAGATTCAACAAAGAATCCGGCCGCTCCCCCTTACCGTGCACCTTACGTCTGGAACAATCTACCTGAGACTCTCAAGTCCGTCACCAGTCTAAGTTCTTTCAAGACTTCAGCTGTCTAACATTTTAATCTTGTCTGTAACTGTTGCATACGTTCATAACATATATTATCTCTTAACTGTCCATGAAGTGTCTTTAAATATAATGTGTAACCTCTGTTCATCTAATGTAACCATGTGTTGTCAACATAACTACATGTGGCCAGTTCATACTTGAAAACAAGGGGTAACTCTCAATGTATTATTTCCTGGTAAAACATTTTATAAACAAATAACAACTTGCATTTTTTTACCGGACATACTTTTATATATTGGTGTTTGATGACTTTGAGTGCCAGCAAAATTGCTATACTGTCATTTATCTTTTTAATATGTATATATCTTGGAATTATCTGGGTCGACTAGCACAGTATTTCAACATGCTCTACGAAAAGTTTTGGTGTAGAGCTCCATCACAGAAGAGGACGATTGTTCTATAATATGGGTAACGGTGTTTCCCCCCACCCGGTGGGAGATTTGGCAATTACTACGGTGTATGGTGCATGATACCTGCTGGTAACAGGAGGGCTGAGTCGTCCGCCGTTGGTAGTGGGGACACAGGAATAGGCATCTGAGGTTCATACCCTACATATTCTTTAGCAGTGCAGCGCCTCCATCTGCCGTAGGCTGCAGGGAACTGAAGGTGATCTCCCACGGTAGAACCGATTACCTGTCTCCCCAGTAAGATCACACACCAGGTCGGAGGTATATGCAAACAGGAACGGTTTATTGTCTCTTTATGTGCAGCACAGTACACGGCAGGTTCTGCCCAAAACAGTCTCTCAGCTACCACAGAAGGATGGTCCCTGGACCTTTACTACAGGCCAAGGGCACCCACAGCAGTCTCAGCTCTTCCCTGCCCCTCTAGCAGAGGCAGAGGTATGGTACACACTCACTCTCCCCCAGAGGGGAGAGGACCAGAGTAGGCCCAATAATCAGGCTCTTGGCTGTGTGACCTGCCCCTCTCAAGTGGGTAGAGGCACTCCCGAATTTGGGCAGCACTGCCCTTAAGTACAGCTAGGAGGAGGGCACCAGGTCTGTCTCATGATTGGTCATGCCCAGGCCTGATGTCACTGCCTCCCGCTGTCACTCAAGTGCAGCTCCTGGGAGGGGGGAACCCCATATCAACTACTGGCAACCTGATTGTACCAGAGTTACTGCCAGCCCAAGGGCAGACTAGTAGCCATCAGGTGACCTGGCTACATATGAGAGGGAGTGGCTCAGTGAGTAAAGACACAGACTTTGTATTTGACACTGTCATTTTCACAAGGACACTGAGTTATCAGGGGAACCTGGTTCAATTCCTGGTGACCTTGGGTAAAGTTACTTATCTCCCTGTGCCTCAGGCACCAAAACATAGATTGTAAACATATCTGGGCAGGGACTGTCCTATGTGCTACATACCGCGCACTATACTGTAATTGTGAAGCCCTTTGAGTCCTATTGGGAGAAAAGCACCATATGAAATTATTATTATTGTTATTATTATTACATACCCCCTGAAAAAACAGGGGTGATGCTCACAGGCATCTCTCCACATTTGTATACAGGAGTGTTTTGGGAGGTAAGTCATTTGTTACTCTACTAAATACTGTAGGATTCTCTTTTAAGCTCACTCCCAGCCATTACCATTCTTGGTATAGTAGCACTTATGTCAGATCAACAATCATGTTCAATCACACAGCACCATGAGAGGTGGTCACACAAACACTTGTAGACTATTTACAATGGAAGAACATACTGTACTTAAAAATGCAACAGTATATGTATGTGTCATATTATTGAACCTGTGGTACTATTTCTTATATCGTATTTACAGCACATATTGTGCCACAGGAAAATGTAAAAAATAAAATAAACGTAAAACATGATGTGTAATTGAGCATTATCTGTCCCCGAAGTTGAAGTGCAGGTGAAGGGTACTGTTAATCTACAATGTATTACACAAAGTATACACATTCCGACTCAAAGTAATGTTCTGCTACATGAGGCTCATCCACATTAATCACATATTTTATGCAGGCGTTTTTAATGAACAACAAATAATAAAAAGCCGTATTTTCAAACAACTCAAGCTAACACATATTATATTCAAGCTAACAAATATTTCCGCTACCAGCACTGGTTACCTGCAGAAATCTGAATTTAAAAAAAGTAATGAACATAAAATTAAAGTGTTTTTTTCCCCCTATGTATATCCAGATCACAGTTTTGATCCAACAAGCACAAAACCTAATTAAAATAAGATTTGTTTTTTAAAATAAGTTAAAAAAGAAAAATATTGTTAATGCATTAATTCTTATCTACATAAGCTGTATCCAGAGGGTGGGGGGTGGGGGGGTCCATTTTTCTTCTTCTCCAAATAGCCCAAATATTGTATAGCCATGGCTGGTACAGACTACCAGACTATCTTTCTGCCTTCCTGTCACGTACGTTCTGATAGCTACAGACAGTGACAGGCTATCCTGTGGGTTTACCCCTCCTTATGCTGCCTCTCTGAGAGACAGGGGGGAAGTTAATGGGAGTCTGTGTACAACCAATCATGGTGCAGACCCTGTGCCCTCCCCCTCTGAGCCTTAGGCTGCGCTTATAGTGCCGGCGACAGTGATGCGACGTCGCAGCATAACAAATGCATTGCTGCCGTCGCATGCGCTTATAGTAAGCTTGACGCGATGGAGAGACGGATTGGTCGCGATCTCTGAAAGTCATCCCTATTTGATATTCCAGCGACTGTCGCCTGACCGTTGCATCGCCATCGCCTGCACTATAAGCGTAGCCTTAGAGAGGAAGTATCTAAATTGTTTCAGTTCGTTCGGGTCCTTCCCCTCCTGGGGTAGAGAGATGCAGCCAAGATCTCACATTTTAATCTGGTCTGTAACTGTTACATAAGCCTATGTAGCGGTCATGTAAAATGCCTACAGTCATCTCTCCTGCTGGCAGTAAGGCCTGGTAAGTGTGGGCATGCCAGCAGTAATTATGGAGGTTTTCCCTCACACCCTGGTGGGGTGCTCTGTGTATGGCTGGGACTGGTCACATGCTCTGACTCCATGGTTAGTGATGTCAGAGATGTGTCAGCCTCAGAAGCTTACATAAGGCACAGCACTGTGTTCCAAAGTTAGTTGCTGTCTAGTTCAAGTTCTGCTGAGAGGAGGAGTCCTGAGTTGCTGAAAGAGTTGAGTCAGTTATGTTGTAATAACTCCATGGGAGGCTGTGTCCAGGGACCTGGCACAGGACAGTGATTCCTGCGGGAATAGTGAATCCCTGATCTAGGTGACATACCTAATTAAAGGGAGCACTGGCGAGATGAGCGGCTGAAGATACTCCTTGTGGAGGGCAGTTGCCCTGCCGTATCAATAAAGATGAGTTCAGCCAGAAACCCTCTCGTGTATCTATCTGGAATGAGTGTACAGAGAGGAGCACCACGGAGGAGTTCCTCGCCAGGATCATCCCCATGCGGACGCAGGGACCCTGGTGAGGTGGAGGCGCTGCACTGGAACTAGGTGAGACTCAGCACACTACCTCAGCTGCCTGTCTGACGGGTCCTCCCCACACACCATCATGCGGGAGACTCAGGAGTCCTGTAGCCAGCAGGTGCACCATCAGGCATATTCACACTGTAATGGGGTCCGGTTAGACCACAGGGGCCAATGTGAGATTGGGTGGGTCAGGCCGGGCCAGAAATACCGTTACATTTGGAGGCGAGCTGCTGAGATCAGATCCGTCAACAGGACAGGCTTTTAGCTAGGTCACTTGGAAACAGGGAGAGTGTCTGCTGCCACTTTGTGCTGCGTAGGGACGGACCTAGGGGTAGTCAGGGGGCTGACGGGATATTGTCAGTTCGCAGGGACAACCTAGGGGCCTGAAGGGAGTGAGGGGTCTGGGGCGGGCTATAGCTGAGCGAGTCACCTTGAGGCAGTGCTAGTTGGTAGGATGCCAGAAGGGACAGCCTGTTAACTTGGTCAGGAGTCCTGGAGAGGGTCTGCGCTAGGCTGACCAAGACAGGTAGACGCCCCAAGTACTGCATGGCAGAGCCAGCCAGAGTACCTAGCCATTCCAGACACTCACCGTAGGGAGCACAGACTGGGAGGAAGGAGTCACAGCAGACACTGAGAGAGTGAGCCTAGCCTGAGGTAGTGCAACACTGGGTCACACCTAGATAAGGTACACATGTGGTGGTGCATCTGAGCTAATCTTTATTGTACCGGTGTGGTGGCTGCCCCGCAGAGTGGAGCCACATGTACGACAACTGTTATGAGAGAGTGGAGGATCCGCGTGGCGCGGAGAACGTAAAATGGCGGACAGAGGCTGATGGGGAGGGCACCCGTGGCGTGCAACCCACTGAAGAGCAGACTGTCGCTGAATTGTCCTTAACGAGTTTGCTCTGGAGCGGAGCGAAGGCTATGGCTGCCCCGTTTTTATCCTGTATGGGACAGCGAGGGGCCACCCTTGAAGAGTGTGAGGAAATTGTCATAATTGGGGGAGAACCCCGTGAGGAGAGCAAACAGACTCACTTTTTGGGCTTAAAAGCCAACCAAAATGGCGGTTCCCGCTTGCTAGGGAAACCGCATGGGCCAGGCGCAGAAAAAATGGCTGGTGCAGGACTTGCAAAAAGCTGGCCGGGAATGGCGCGAACAGCAGAGCCCCGCCCTGATGGGGGGCATGGCGCGAAAGCTATGGCTGCGCCGGGATGGACAGTGACTAATTCAGCCCCTGTGCTGAGTCAACCGTTGAGTTTATGGGACCCTCCCCTGATTTCTACCAGGGGGAGTGACTTTCAATTATGGCCTGTGGGGATGCACCCCCTGGGCCCAGGGACTGATATCCAGACGGCGCCACTACAAAAAGTAGTTCCGGCCACGGAGGTGATTTGCAAGCAAAGGTACCTTGTGCAAAAAGCTGCTGCAAGGAGACGGCGGGAACTAGCCGCGGGAAAGGACTCCAGCTCTGGGGAGGAAATTGGCGCGAAAACGCAGACCGCGCCCACCAGGACTGAGAGAGGTGCGGCCTTAATTAAGGGGCATGATATTCCCCTGTGGGACCCGCCCATTATTGCAACCCCTGGGGGCGGGTTCCAACTCTGTCAGAGAAGGGAGGAGCCGAAGCAGGGAGTGGCGGATCCAGCAACTTCCACCAGTCAGTTGCGAGGAACCACAGAGAAGGAGAGACCTGTACAGGAAGTGACTCCTGTACAAAGAATGGCCTGCTCCTCCACTGTGGGCACTATGGTCTCCACCCAGCCCTACTCAGTGCCCGGCGGGGTGCTGGTGGTGAGGGTGGCCAATACTGAGACGGTGGTCGGGCTCTGCCTACAATGCGGGCTGCCCGGAGGTACTGTGAATACGATGGCACGTTGCCCTCATTGCGGGACTTTGTATCTGTGGCCTATGCCCACATTCGTCCCAATACAGCCTGCTGACCCCCCGGTGGATGTGACACGGCGCTCTGCTGAGTCCCCGGGCGCGCTGTGGATCAACCGCGCGAGTCCCGGAGACAGGGGACTGGAGCCGGTCAAGTCGGCTGGGTCACTGGCCATTGAGGCGGCTGGATTAAACCCCGCGACAGGGGCAAAGAGACTTTCACCCCGCCCCGCGACCCCTAGGTCAGGGCGAGGGGACTACTCTGATGAGGACCTTCGTGAGCTGGCGGTAGCAAAAACGGAGCGGAAAAGACAGACGGGAAGAACGACGCCCCGTGGGGTGAGTGACCGGACGTCCCCCGCAGATCGGCGATCCGACCGACGGAGTCCCGCCATCCCAGGACCTGGCGGAGATGGGAGAGAGACGCCTACACCCCTGCGGACGGGTAAGCCAAAAAGCCCTATCTCTTACCTGGTCACAACAGACGGCGAAGCGCTGGAAGGGCCGCGCCAGGCCCAACGCGCACGTGGAGGAACGGCATCACTTCCGGTGGCGACGGCGGAGCAACCGGATGTCGTCGTGGAAGAAGAGATCCCGCATGGGGGTCCAACGCGAGATGGCGACGCTTCCGGTTCCGGGGAGGACGTCACTTCCGGTGGCGACGGCGGAACCCAGGAAGGGGAAGCAGCGACGCTTCGGCGATTGGGGGAAGGTCCCCGACCGCTCGTATTGCCCAGAAGATGGAGAGACGATCTCAGGACTGAGGAGGGTGAGACATCATCCTTGGACCAGTCTACGGACAGCCAGGAGCGGGTCGTAACCCCGTGGGGTCCCGTCCCATGCCCCTATACCCAACCCCATGCCCTAGCTAATGTCCCTACCCCTATCACACGGTCACCGGGTTCACCGCCCAGCTTGGAACTTGTGGACATACCTTTGGGGGGGGAGGAAGGACGGACTGGGGAAAGGCAGCTCAGTGGAGCTACGGAAGGCGATTCACGGGGAGGGGGAGAATTGAGGGTGGCGGATACAGCACCCCAACCAGTGGTAAAGGCCCCGGGCTCTTCGAGGTGGTCCAACTCGCGATCCACAAGGTCGTCAGGGGTATTTTCGTTTGATGACGACAGGGAACCAGGACCCAATCCATTTAAGGAGACCCGGTGGTGGGCCCCGTTATTTGAAGGGTACTCCGCGTGGATGGACCGTACTCGGTTCCTCATCCGGCGGGAGGACGTGGTAGATTTCTGGTGGAAAGAGGGAGAGTTTACACCCGAGCAGAGGGACAGGGAATTACAGGATAGGTGGTTCCAGCTGGAGCGTAGAGACATAGCACCCATGGGTCCCGACACACTGTCAGATCCAGTAGATCATGATGAGCCCCTATCATGGGTGTTACCTGGGAGGGCAGGTAATGCTGATCTGACCAGGGTCAGTAGGGCGGAGAGGGCTATAATAGTCAAATATAAAAAATCCCATGGGTTGGAGTATCCCTATGTTCCGGAGCCCCTGATGGATGAAATTGAGGACAATAGGGAAACGTGGCTCCGAGAAACTATAGAGCTGTGTTTAGTCAATAGGGGGAGTGACATTGTAGGTAAGAAGGCGGAAGAAAGGATAGACACCCTGATGCGAGTGTGAGCATAGGGAGAAACGTTCACAAACATAGGGTGACCTATGTGCCAGAGAGAGGATCACCTAGGCATTATTATGTGACGGTCCTGGATATGGGTAACCGGGAAGTGAGGAAACCTGACCCAGATCACTATTATTAAGGGGGTACTGAGACATTATGCGGGTTCGTGGCTGCTGGTCGGGGCGGGCTTGGCGGATGACTGTATTCATGTGTACTGTATTATGAGGAAATCTTGTGTGATGTTAATTATGTTTTCCGTTACAGTGCTTCCTGGAAAGAGGTATACAAATTTAGGTCCCAGCGAGGACGATGGGATTCACCAGGGGGAGAATGTAGCGGTCATGTAAAATGCCTACAGTCATCTCTCCTGCTGGCAGTAAGGCCTGGTAAGTGTGGGCATGCCAGCAGTAATTATGGAGGTTTTCCCTCACACCCTGGTGGGGTGCTCTGTGTATGGCTGGGACTGGTCACATGCTCTGACTCCATGGTTAGTGATGTCAGAGATGTGTCAGCCTCAGAAGCTTACATAAGGCACAGCACTGTGTTCCAAAGTTAGTTGCTGTCTAGTTCAAGTTCTGCTGAGAGGAGGAGTCCTGAGTTGCTGAAAGAGTTGAGTCAGTTATGTTGTAATAACTCCATGGGAGGCTGTGTCCAGGGACCTGGCACAGGACAGTGATTCCTGCGGGAATAGTGAATCCCTGATCTAGGTGACATACCTAATTAAAGGGAGCACTGGCGAGATGAGCGGCTGAAGATACTCCTTGTGGAGGGCAGTTGCCCTGCCGTATCAATAAAGATGAGTTCAGCCAGAAACCCTCTCGTGTATCTATCTGGAATGAGTGTACAGAGAGGAGCACCACGGAGGAGTTCCTCGCCAGGATCATCCCCATGCGGACGCAGGGACCCTGGTGAGGTGGAGGCGCTGCACTGGAACTAGGTGAGACTCAGCACACTACCTCAGCTGCCTGTCTGACGGGTCCTCCCCACACACCATCATGCGGGAGACTCAGGAGTCCTGTAGCCAGCAGGTGCACCATCAGGCATATTCACACTGTAATGGGGTCCGGTTAGACCACAGGGGCCAATGTGAGATTGGGTGGGTCAGGCCGGGCCAGAAATACCGTTACACCTATAATATACATCTTTTCTAACTGTGCATGCAATGTCTTGTATATAATGTATACCCTGTTCATTTATGTAACTGTATTTGTAACCATGTATTATTTGTCATATTAACTATGCCCAGGACATACTTGAAAACGAGAGTTAACTCTCAATGTATTACTTCCTGGTAAAACATTTTATAAATAAATAAATAAATAAATCTGTGCAGAGCACAAGGCCTCCCTATTGCCAGAAGGCCCGCACCATCCAGGGGTCTGGCACCCATTCTCCAATACAAGGCATACGCTGTAATGACATATGCAGTTGCTGCCTGAATAAAGATCCCTTTTTATATACTTCTGCTTAAGTCGCAGTTTATTGGGCAGAGGTATAGGAGAAAAGACTGTCATGGTAGGAACTGGAGCCAAACAGATACAAAGCACCACACAGATTCTCTAACCAAGGCAAGATCTCCCAGAGGGAAAGGGGGTGGGGGTGTGCGGGGGGGAGAAAGCGGTGCTACAATTGTATGCTATATTTTTAAATCATGTTTGCTATTTGATGTTGAGAATGGGTTCTGCTGCCCCTATTTCTGCTTTATCTTTCTCCCTCTTTTTTTTTTTTAGATTGCCCTCAAATTTAAAAAGGGAATTTAATATGCTTTATCACTCAATGACCAAAGTAAACAAATTCCAGTGATATGTGGAACGGCCTCATATGGATAATTGAGACTTTTCTTTGTCGTCAAATCCGACACCTATAAATATTTTTAGTATGTAACAGGATATGTCCCATAGTACCTATCTTTCCTCTGTTATATCTGTTATGTAAGTCCTGTTAGCTACAGGCAGTAACAGGTTAAGATCTGTAGGCTCTTGACTCCCTTATGCCCCTCTTGTTAGTGATGGAAGTAAGCTGGTGACTCATGGCCTGTGTAAGCCTATCAGGAATGGGTACAGTCCATGAGCCCGTCCCTTATTGAGGCTCTCTGGAGGGTGTGGAAAGGTTAGCCTCAGTCTGCTTCCTGCTCCAGTGAAGAGAGGAAGAAAGAGCTGTGAGTCTCTCCCATGGCAGGGATGAGCATGCTCACCCTCAGTCCTCACCCTCAGTCCTAGGACTGAGGGAACATCAGGCTCAGCTCCCAAGGCCTGTAAGACCCGGGGCTGCACCATCTAGACCTTGCACCACTGCATGGAGAACTGCAGAGGCTGCTACCATGTATATCAATAAAGACCCTTGTTCACCATACACTCCCGTCTGAGTATCAGTCCTTGGACAGGAGGGAGAAGAACACAGTAGTGGGGGCTGACTTTCAGACACCCTGGGGCCCACTACGGCTGGAGACGCTGGCACCAGAGAAAGAACTACAGAGTATAAGAATCCAAGCCTGTCTTGGTCTCCACAATACCGCAGAAAGCTCAGTATCACCTGCTCCAAACAGGTATTGCACCACACACGTAGCATAGGCTGTGCAATCTCCCAAAAAGGAGGGGAGGGGGAGAGAAACAGTGCTACAAGTATGTTTTTAAAGTTATACCTGGGAGGGGTTGGATTTCCTCTGGCTGCTCCCTTGTGTGTGATGTCACTGTGTGTTCAGCGAGCGCTTGACCAGCCAGATTCCCCGCTCTCCCAATTACCTTCCCTTAATTTGACTGACCAGCAAATCCTTGTTCAGAGGCCCTAAAAGAAACTCAACTGGCCAACGGTGGGATTGCACCTTTAAGGTGCAGCCAACAAAATGTACCTTCCCCCCCCCCAACCCCCCATAGATCATGAAAATAAAGGAACATTTTCACACTTGACAACAATAATTGTTGTTTAAAATAAAACAGTATACAGAATCAAGAAGCATACATGAATACATCCTTAACAGCTACGGATTGTGCACATACACCCAGGACAAGAACACAACTGGCCCTTTCTTGGAACCAATTGACATCCATAATGAAAATATACTGGGGGTGATGTATCGAAGTCTTCCAGCTCGCAAAACTGGGACAAGAAAACGGCACCGTATTTATCAAAGTAATAAACTCAATTTTATCCCATGGGCTCTTTTTCTTTGCTAAATCTAGTACAATGTTTTTGCTTGAGTTTGGCAGCTGGAAGACTTTGATGTATAACACCCACCGTGTTAATAAGATCCATGAGAGTGTCCGTTGTAGTCTTCATCTGTCGCCTTGTTTTATCCTAATAAGTATATGACGGTCATTCATTGAAAGTGGCCCTACGCAGAGCTTCACCGCTTAGTGTTGGATGAGGTCCTCATGCACCGAGGGAGTGAAAAACCTGCAAACCTGCACATGAAATACATTGAGACCTGTAATCTAATCACACCTGTAATCTGAACGTATTTGTCTTCAATAAGAGATGGCGCATGCTATGAAGTAGCAATCTAGGATTAAACTCGGTGACAAGAGGATGTATTGTCCTGGAAGCATGCGTTTAGAGATAAGACTTCTGTCTAATAGCATGTACCCTGCACAGCCAGCGGAGACACAATGCATTATATGATGGCTGTGTTAACAGATAAATGGTTTGCGATGCTAAGCGGACAAAATGAAGAGTTCTTATGCATACAGTAAATACATTAAAAGTGAAGTGATATCAATTCAACACATAAGAAATTAAGCAGGTCTCGGGATACTGTTTGTACATGTATTTCCAAAAGACGTAAGAAATATAACAAAGAGAAAGTAATGCTTTGCTTTAAAGCGGGGTTTGGATGGGGGGGAGGGGGAAACAACATATTATTTTAATACTAGGATACATGTTATTGGATTAGACATCAGTGTTGCCGAACATAAACTTTCAAGGGCACTAATGGTCTCATCTGCTGAACTGCAGTACCAGTGTAGAGAGCATGGTAACATCATTCACATCAATGCCTTTACTGCGGTTTAGTGAATGAATCCCCGGCTGTCTCTTCTTGTTAGGCAGCTTGTGTGGGTTTGAGAGAGCTCACGTATAACAATGTCTCCAGAAAATTGTGTTGAGAATTTGTCATGCGTGCTGAGGATTGAGCAGAGGGGTTAGACCAGCAGAAAAAAGCCTCTCTCTCTCTGCGGAAGAGATTTATCTGTCAATTATCTGTGAAATCCCAGCATTACTTTACTTTTAATTTTATCATCTTTGTTCCACATTTCTTTATTTTATTTTATTTTCTCCAAATCTTTTTATGGAAATTGTGTCATTTCCATACCGCAGCAAAAAAAAGAAATACCCAGAATAAAGTTACCATAAATCTCAAAGAATATGTACTATAATCAAACACATGACATACAGAAATGTAGATTTCTTTATTTTAAAACATTTGAAAACTTTAATGGAGCATAGAAAAGACAAGGGAAAGTGAGTACATACAAATAGAATAATTACAAATGACTTGTTTGGTCTTAATAATCATTTCTGCAAAACATATGTTTTCTTTTTGCCCAACAAGTTAGTGTTTCCTGGCAAAAAAAGGGGCATATTGCACAATTTCTACAGCTAAAGTTTTATCTACTTAGAAAACAAAAATCCAAAAATCATTATTCATGCTCAAAATATTATATATGCTGACCTCCACTGCTTATCCATCATGCCCTCTAGTACTCTTTAAACAACGAAAGAAAAATGACTCTTGTAAGGAAGAACTCTCATTTTGGTTATTACTGTCTGTTCAAGGGCAGCAGGATCTGAACAATAAATGGTTGTTCACACAAAATCATCATTTCAGTTATTGCAACAGCCTATGGACTGAGATTATTTTAGTTACTATTTTCTGTAAGAAGAATGGACTTTGTGCAACTAAAAAGTTCAATTTTCTCAACAGGACCCCCATTTATTACTACAACTACTACTAGATTACTAATCTATCTCCCCATCAGCCCTAGTCTTTGCCTCTAATGTGCCTTGACTTCCTCAGTAAAACTGCATTGATAAATGTGTTTGTTGCCTCCTTTTAATTATCAGTGAGATTGTTTCTGTGGAGTAAGGCAATAATACCCAGCTGTTGGAAAAGTGCATTGCTGTGGTACTGTAAGGGTTATCCCAGGGGTGCGCAAAGTTTTCTACATGCGCCCCCCCTGTCTCCTCTCCCCTCCGGCTTGCGCCCCCCTTCCCTGCACGGTTCCGGCATCAAATGACGTTGTGGGGTCATGTGACATCATGTTGCCCTGGCAGCGTGATGTCACGTGATCCCGCGGCGTCATTTGACACCGGGTTGTCATGGAGACGCGTTGCTGGAAGGGAAGGTAAGTAAAAAGTTACAGAGGCCTCGTCCGATCCCTGGCATTTATTTGAAATGGCTTTGGGCAAGTGCGGGGCCTCTGTAACCGCTGCCCCCCCCCCCCCCAAAAAAAATCTCGCCCCCCACTTTGCACCCCTGGGTAATCCAATGAAGTCACGTCAACATTCTTTTTTTAAGTTGGGAAGCCAAGGACAAAACATGATTGCATCAAAATGAATTTTATACTGTGAAATACACTCAACTTTTGAAATGATTCAATTACAACCACACATCATTTGAAGCTGTGGCATGTTCTCAAAGAGTAGCACTGGCTTAATTACTCAGGTGAAGGCCTGGACATTTAATGTGTGTTCTAACAGGGCTCTAATATACATACATTTTCTACACAATTTTTCTGTATTTGTCTCTGAGATAATATGGCTTCATCTGTCGGTAGACCCCACCAGCAGAGACTGAACTCCAGAAGATAAACTCTTTGTTGGTCTTTTTTTAATCTCTTTTCTTGTTGAAGGGTGACATATATTCTAAAACTGGACTACATTCTCAATCCCTGGATGTCACACCCTACAAGAAAGGGCTGAGGCATTCAGTGAAAGTCTATGGAGGTCGTTCTATATAGGCCAAAGTGGACGTTTGAGCCGTTTTCAACCAAATCTTCCCATGAACTTCAATGGGGATTTTCGGCTGAAAACGTCCTGAAGGACCGTTCCAGCATATATAGATAAAGGACCTATAACCTGTCTCATGAGGTGGTTACCACTTTAGACTATAAGACATGTTATTAATGTAACCCCCCTCCCCCTCTTGGGATTACCATATGGTGTAAAGGGTTAAAAGGTTTGAAGAAGTTAGATACCTGCCCTCTTAGACAGTATGTTGCAAAGTGATCAGGCAGGGGGCTGACCACACCCTGCATCTGGAATATGCTGGATGGGTCATCTGGTGACTCAACACAGCCTAAGCTCTGCCTCTGTTCTGCCCAGAGACAGGGCGGTAGAAGATAAATTATCAATAGTAGGGGAATAGAACTTCACCCTCAGACCTCTCAAGGAGAGACAGTGGAGAGGTCTCACCTGTATATAGCAATGTAAATAAATAGTATAGGGTGGGCAGCCCTTTCTTTGCTTTGTAGATAGGGAAGTGCTTTTGTAGTTAGGTTCTCTAGAGTAAGGAAGAAGATAAGTACAGGCTCCTAAAAGAGGGGCCCGTGTAACCTAGGCGTTGCCCAATATATAGCTCTGGAACTATTCTAATAGAGTAGTAGGCAGATGCCTGAAAGGCCTGTCCCTATGGTGAGTGTCCCCAAGGAAAATAAGAGGGCCAGTATATTCATGTGGTGAGAAGCGGGAGTCTATAGTTTTGTCTAGATCAAATTGTGTAGTTTGATAAATAATGTCAATGAAAGAAAATAAGGGACCTCGTGGTTACATTTACATCAGCATAGGGCTTTGCCTCTAATTTTTTGCCTGACTTCCTGAAGAAAATGGAACTACAAACTGAGTTGTCGCTCTATTCTACATATTAGTCTGATTCTACACTGGCGACACACTTTATTCGAGCTTGGCTAGTCCCACGAATTCGGGTATACCCGGGTGTATTGAGGTTTGTGACTGTTTTCTGCCCGAGTACATTGAGTTATTTTCCAAGCAGGGATTGAAGCATTTTATTCCCGCTGGCTGCAATACTGCACAGTATATATATATAAACTGCAT
This sequence comes from Ascaphus truei, assembly GCF_040206685.1. NCBI lineage: Eukaryota > Metazoa > Chordata > Amphibia > Anura > Ascaphidae > Ascaphus > Ascaphus truei. The sequence goes on from NC_134484.1 coordinate 338,547,990, forward strand.
TACAATTCATGAATTTATGCCATCTGGTAGACACGCGAAGCATTGCAGCCTATTAAATCCTAATCATTATCATTTAACAGATCAGCCGCCCATCAGCCAGGCATGAACCCAGGCTGGGAAGGCAAATGCAACGGGGCTTGTCAGAGGTTAGGAGTGGCGCATTCCAGGTATCTGCCAGGTACATACCGGGTATTTGCTCGAATAAAGTGTGTCGGTGCAGTATGTGATGTGTAAAGCAATAATACAGAGGAGGGTTGAGAGATGGTATTGTAGTGTTTATATTTTATATCCCATATTAAAATGGATAAGAAGTAAAACGTGACACAATGTGATCATGCAACGTTGTTGACAGTAAGGCAGGATACGGACGGGCAGAGGTAGGGAGTAATACACCGACCTTCACCTGGGATCAGAGGCCTAGGATGCAGGGGTAGTCGGGTACGGTTCCAGGGTCGAGGAAGGTGGTAGACAAAGGGTAGTCAGGTCCGGTTCCGAAGTCGAGGTGGGCGGTAGGCAAAGAGTAGTCAGGTTCAGTTCCAAGGTCAAGACAGGCAGCAGGCAAAACAAAGGCAAGGCAGAGCTCAGACAGGACAATTTAACAAGTACTTTGCACGAGCAAAGACAAGTAGAAACTGCCTACCTTTTAAAGCCTAGAAGCAGCTGCTGGCAATGAGAACCAAAGAGAGGCTGATTTCCTGTCAGGGGAGTCAGGGCAGGATTTGCCAGAAAGCAATATGGCCGTGGTGGCTTAGGACCAGATGATGACACTTCCTGTCAGTATTCATCCGGAATGTTCAGACAGATCCCTTATAGTATCCCCCTCTTCAGAGTCAAACTCCAGGGCGACCAGGTCCTATTTTTCTGGCTGACGATGGTGGAAAGCCTTGACTAGGGCTGGGGCACGAAGATCTTGAGACTTCACCCAGCTCCTTTCCGCAGGACTATACCCCTTCCAGTCCACCAGATACTGAATTGACCCTCTGGAGATACAAGAGTCAAGTATCTGTTGTACCTCATACTCAATTTGACTCTCAATGGTTACCGGATTAGGAGGAGGAGGGTCCTCTGAAAATCGATTTTTCACCACAGATTTCAGAAGGGATACGTGGAACGTGGTGGGAATCTTTAATGAAGAGGGGAGCTCCAGTTGATAAGAGACTTCATTGATCTTCCGGATGATTTTGTAGGGACCAATGAATCGTGGTCCGAGTTTTTCAGAAGGTTGGCGTAGATGGATGTTCCACGTTGAGAGCCATACTTTATCCCCGGTGGAGTATGGGTGTGATGGCGTCCGATGTTTAACCGCTGACGTTTTTTTGTCTCTCAGTAGCTGAGTGAATGCTTGCCTGAATTCCCTTCCAAAGGTCCTGCAAGTTCTGTGCCCTGGTATCAGCCGCTGGAACACACTGTTGCTGGAGAATGAATGGGAAGGGTGCAAGGATGATAACCCCATGCTGCAAAAAATGGAGAACAACCCAGAGAGTCATGAGATAAACTGTTGCGTACAAATTCTGCCAGTGGTAGGAGTTTTGCCCAATCATTCTGATGTTCATTAATATAACATCTGAGGTATTGGTTGGTGCGCTGAGTTTGCCCATTGAATTGCGGATGGTAGGCAGACGAAAAGTGAAGGTCAATCCCAAATTGCCTGCAGAACACCTTCCAAAATGAACTGGGACCCCCTGTCCAAGACGATCTGTAAAGGCAGTCCATGCAGACAAAATACCTCCTTGGTGATGATGTCCGCCAGTTCAGAAGAAGAGGGCTTTTTCAGGGGTAAGAAATGAGCCTTGAGCCTGTTTCGTATAACGGTCAACAATAACCAGAATTGTCGTCATACCCTGAGAGGGGGGCAGTTCCACAATAAAATCCATGGATAGTTGCATCCAGGAACGAGAGGGTATTGGCAATAGTTGCAGAAGCCCACAGGGCAGTGTTCGGGGAACCTTAGTTCGGGCACATACACTGCATGCTGAGACAAAGTCCTGTACCTCAGTTTTTCATTTTGGCAACCAAAAAGTCCTCTCAAGAAGTTCACGTCTTCCGAACCCCTGGGTGGCCTACAAGTTTTGATTTATATTCCCCATTGTAGGACCTCCTGCCGGAGTGAAGGAGGAACAAAAAGTTTGAATGGAGGAATCGCTATTCTAGTGGGCACCATGTTCTGGGCTTTCTGAATACGATGGAGGATCGTAATTGCTGACACAATTTTAGATTAGGGAATGATGGGACCCTTGTCCGTAGAATCAGTGTCATCCGTGGAGAACTGGCATGATAGGGCATCCGCTTTTACATTCTTGGAACCCAACTGGTAGGAGATCACGTCATTAAAGCGAGTGAAAAAGAGTGCCCATTTAGCCTCACAAGAAGGTGTCTCCATTCCTCCAGAGCCATTTTAACAGCTAGAAGTTCACGATTGCCCACATCATAGTTGTGTTCCACAGGAGAAAACTTCTTTGAGAAGGAGCACGGATGTGTTGACCCTGGAACTCACTTCTCTGTGACAGGACTGTGTCTGCTCCAACATCAGAGGCATCCACTTCGACAATAAAAGGATAATGAGGATCGGGTGTTTCAGGATGGGTGCAGAAGAAAAAAGTTTCTTGAGCTTCAGAAAAGCCGCATGAACCTGCGGAGACCAGTTCATGTGATTTGCCTGTTTTTTTGTAATGGCTGTGATGGGTGCAACGATTTTGGAAAAATCCCGAATGAATCGCCTGTAATAATTTGCAAAACCCAAGAATCTCTGAATTGCTTTTAAACCCTTAGGTACTGGCCAGTCCAGAACCGCAGCAACCTTGGCAGGATCCATTTATAGGCTCTGGGCAGGGATGATGTATATGAGAAAAGAAAGATGGGATTTCTCGAATTCGCACTTCTCGAATTTAGCGAAGAGATTGTTCTCCAGGAGGCATTTAAGGACCACCCTCATCTGCTGATGATGTTCTTCCATGGTTTTAGAATAGATGAGGATATCATTAAGGTATACAATAACTGAGGAGTCTAACATGTCTGAAAATTTCGTTCATGAAGAACTGGAACACTGTGGGTAGGTCCCTGTAAAAACTCGATAGCATATTGTCCCATAGTGAGAGAGCCTTGTTTTAACTGTAGTAGTGCAAATTCACCAGAAGCCGCATGGCCGGGGGTATCAACGATTGTCCGGAAGGTTTGCATGAAAGCGACGGAGTCATCCAACAAGGTGGAATTTTTTTCAGAAAAAGGTGACGCCCAAGCTAATGCTTCGCCCGTGAGAAGCGAGAAGATATATGCCACTCGAAAGCGCTGGGTAGAGAAGGCTTTATCTATTAAGTCCCTAGATTCAGGTATCCCCTGTAGCATATCGTTTAATCTCCATCTACCCATGGGGGAACTCTGTTTTAATATCTTTTAGAGTTAGGATCACTGGAGCTTTGTCCAACTATGTAATATTGTCCATCTCAGCACTGGTTCTCCCGACAGTTCTCCCGAGACAAAAACATAATCTATTCTAGTATACTGGTCATGGGGGGCTGAGTACAATGAATAGCTCCTAGAAGTAGGGTTAATCATCCTCCATGTGTCTATTAAAGCATTTTCCGTTAGAATGTTTTTCAAAGCCTTAGAGATTTTTGACCTTGTGTGACTAACTTTGTTAGGTGAGGGTCTTGCCTTGTCTCTGGCATCATCTAAAATAGTGTTTAAATCTCCCCCTATTATTAGATGCCCTTTCCTGTGCAGTGTGATAGTGTGGAAAGCCTCTTTAAGAAAGGTTTCCTGATCCTCATTTGGTGCGTATAGGTTTGCTATAGACAAGGTCACCATCCCTATTTTGCCTGAAATAATGATCATTCTCCCTAGTCTATTCTTCTTTATCTTTTCTAGTGAGAAGGGTACTGTTGACCTAAATAAAATTGCTACTCCTGCTTTTTTATTCTGTGTCGGTGAATGATAGATTTGAGGAAATTATTTATCCTTAAAACGAGCTATATCTTCCCTATTTAAATGGGTTTCTTGAATAATATATACATCCCTTTGATTTTTCTTGAATTCTCTAAACATTAGTCTCCTCTTCCCTGGTGAATTCAGTCCCTTCACATTCAGTGACACTATTTTTAATTTACTAGCCATTTAGGTGTTTGGGTAGTTTGTTCTTACAGTTAGTTTGGCCCGTTTTCGTCCATTTGATATGGTTATTTTGTTCCTGTTTTGCACCATTGAGTAGTGGTTGTGGTATTGGAAATGATTGGGTTTATTTGGGGGAAAAACAAAAAAAATGTGGTAAAAATGGGAAAAAGTATAGGAGTCTTAACTTGGGTAGGGTTGGAGCCCATATACATCCTGGACCTTTGACTCTACTTTTGGGGTAACCTGTGGTATGTAGAGTCGAAAAATATATGTGTGGGGTGTACCGTGGTACCTGAGATACCATGCCAGTTTTAAATCGATTTGAAAAATATATATTTTTTAAATATAAAGGAAAACAAGAAACCTGTAACCCAAGAGATCCGCACAGAAGCATAGTGACAATTAAGATTTGTGTCCATACATCCAGCGGCTCTAGACTGTGAATATGGCACATTCCCTTCAATGGGCTCTATCTTGTCTTTCGGCGCCCATTTGTCTCATGGAATAGCACCACTTAGTAAACGTGGGCTTGAATGTCTTAAAAGTTATCACTACACGGAATGAGATATAGGCACTGTCCAGGTTTGTTGTTTTTCTTATTGATTTTTAACCTATGGAATAAAAAAAGCTTTTCAATGTGAGGACTCTAAATTGGCATAAGCAAACTAAGCAACTGCCCGGCGGTCACTGTCTGCCTGTCGGAGTAAGGATCCAACTTCTGCCCGACCAGAGGAGGGGGGCTATAGTGTCCCTGGACCTCACTCCAGGTAAGGTGTGCGTGTGTAAGAGAGAAAGAGATTGTCTCTTATCTTCTCCTGCGTGGCCCTCTTCCCACAGCGTCATGACAACACAACTGTCACAAAGTGCTCACCACAAACAAGGCGGGACCGCGAGGCTGAGGTGGGGATATTGGTAGCCACCGACCAAAAACCGAGCAGACACGTCCGGAGTGCAGAGTGGTAGTCGTGTAGTCGTGTCAGGGTAGGAGAGCTCAGATTGGTCGAGGTACTTGCCATGGTCAACGAGTGGAGAGGTCGGATAGTCGTTGATGGGGTGCCGGGGTCCAGGGGTAGAGTGAGTAGAATAGTCGAGTCCGTAGCCGTGGTCCAGGGGTCAGAGAAGTCAGGAGTCCAAGTGCAAGCTGTGGTCAAAAATACACGAAGCGAAACAAGACAAGGCAACAGAAAGCTGGAGGTAAGCACACAAATGAAAACAAGTTTGTGCTCAGCCTATTTGCCAAGGGGCTGGCTGAGCATATAAAGCACAGAGAGCCAATGAGGAGGCTACAGGGAGTGAGCATCATAGGTATGCTGTGTACCGATAGGCAGGGGTGGAGTCAGTAGCAGCTGTGGGATAATTAATTGAATTAACCCCTTGAGTGCCTGTGTCTGGGCGACGGCTGCGCGTAGTCCGAGCGCGCTGTGCGCTGCCCATGTCGTCATGGAGATGGAGCCTGGAGGCGGTCCCTGCGGTGTCTCTCTTCCTAGCGGCGCGGCACCTGTGCGGAGGTTGCGGCTGACGTGCGTCACACGTGACATCGCGGGGGCGGAGCCTGGAGATTATCCCTGCGGTGTCTCCCCTTCCAGTAACGCGGCGCCTGGTCGCAGGTTGTGGCTGACGTGCGTCGTGAGATGCGTGACAGGGGCGGGGCCTCACAGCAACGTCACATGATGACACTGCAGCAGGAGGGCTGCCTCGAGGAAAGGCCTCAAGTCTTGGTGTTTATGGATGCCAGAGGGTCTAAATCCTCTACGGACCTCAAAACTGAGACTCTGGCTGCCGCATAACTTTATCGGCGCAGACATAATACTGCACCGTGTTACAATTAACAGTATATATATTTTTTACAACTGATTGATTTCCAGCCTGGTACAGCTTAAATGTTATTATTAAAGTAACAGGGGAAAAGAACGTGCACTCTGATGTTCTGAAATACAGTATTAGCGGATTATTCCTAATATGTGCCTGTGTTGTAAGGCCGAGCGGGAACAGAAAGGGGAATGTAAGAGGATTTTCATGCACTCCGTATTCATTTTTCTTCTTTCTAGTGCACGCAGGATTTGTGGGCAATTTAGTTATCAAGTCAACAGCTTTCCTTTCCATTCTCCCACTGCCTGGCTGCTGTGTTGATGCCAAACACGCACTAAATATATCAAAGCAGTTTGTGTGGAACGTCTGTTATAATCCATGTAAAGAAACTGGCTGGGAAAAGGACAGATCTTTTCTGATATTGAGAAAGAATCTCCACAATTTCTACTGTCTGGGAAAGAAAGAAAGTATTTCTGATCTGCACTACGTGTGGCCTGCCAGTAAATTTTTTTTTCAAGAGTGCACATTAGTTTTTCATTTGCCTCGCAGATTTTTATTGTTTTTTAAAAGACTTAAATTACGCTTCATTTTATTGGCAATCTCCCTGCCCTAACATTGATTCTTGCCATTGACTTTGCTCATTACCGAGCAGCCTGAAATGACACTCAGGAATTGTTTAATGTTTAATGCACGTGAAAGCAGCGCTACGCGGTTATGGGAAGTAAAAGGGACCCGAGCCCATACAAATGAACAGAACAGCACTGAGGTGGTGTAATATTCAGTGTTGTAACTCGAGTTCCCCATCAGCACTGATTTTGGGATAACTAATTAAACAATATATAAAATGAATGGGGATTTTGCTCTTGCAAAGAAGGACTAAAATTACACAAGGGTAATGACGTTGTTTTGAAAGGGTTAAATATGGGGGGGGTGGTGAATGCCAAAATGTGTCACCAACAAGTATTTTAATCTCATTTATTTAAATTCGCTTGTAAAGGTGACAAGCTGAGACTTGAGATTTTTCCACTTTGGTTTTGATGTCACTTTGTGTTCAGCAAGATCGTGCACAGGCAAATCCCCCTCACTGTCTCACCTCTCATCTTAATGTGCCTTCTGACAGAGACAGGGTGGGCTAAAGCAGGGGTTCGCAAACTGGGGGACGGGAGATTTTTCTGGGGGGCGCGGGCGGTTGCAGAGGCCCTGCGCTCTTCCTCAAGGCATTTCAATTAAATGCTGGGGGATCGTGTGAGGCCTCTGCAACAATAAATTTACCATGATTCCGACGCTGTGATGCGTCGCCATGGCAACACGGCATCAAATGACGCAGTGGGGTCATGTGACATGCCGTCACACGCGGCAAATGATGCTGCGGGTCACGTGATGTGACGTCACATGACCCCGCAGCGTCATTTGACGCAGCTGCAAGGTAGGAGGGGGCACGACCAAAGGGGCAGGCCAGAAAGGGGGCGCAGCAGCAAACGTTTGGCTCCACTGGGCTAGAGGTTGATTTAAAACTTACTGCAATATTTACTAAGCTGTGCTTTTCCATTAGATACCTTCTGCCTCCTTTCAAGAAAATGTTATAACAGGGGTTGCAAACTCCAGTTCTCAAGGGCCCCCCACAGGTCAGGTTGAAAAAATATATATCAATGTGGCGCTCAAGAATTACATCCCTATATAAACAAGTGTATAAATAATAAAAATTAAGTGATACTAATACAAACACATGCGAATGCAGCTTAACCCAGTAGGGGGTCGTTCTCTCGATCCCGTGGACGTGGAAGGGGCTGTCCCTGAAAGATACCTTTATGGGAACATTACTCACCATACACTTGTGAGTACATAGCACACTGCACTTTAAATATTTATTTATTAATATCACAATACTGCACCATCAGAAAATTTCTTCTGTTTTACATGATTTTGCGCTTCCCGATGATCTTCACCCCCCACAGGTCAGGTCTTCAGGATATTCCTGCTTCAGCACAGGTGCCTACTGATTAAGCCACCTGTACTGAAGCAGAGATATCCTGAAAACCTGACCTGTGGGTGGCCCTTGAGGACTGAGTTGGCCACCCCTGGGTTAGAAGATGTCTTCTGGCAGTAGAAGGTGTCTTATGGGACATCACCGCTTATATGGTTCATCGCCTAAAAGCACTGCCCCATTCACAGCCCTCTTGAAAAAAATAAAGAAAGAAACGTTATTTATTTCCAGAGAAACCAAATCAGCTAACACTTGTATTTAATAACGACTACAGCTGTTTAAGCAAGCCAATTACATTGTTAAAGCAATCCCCCCTAACTCAATTAGTTTTTTTTAATTAATTGTTTATTTTATTATTAATATTATTATCTTCTATTTGTATGATGCCATTATATTCCAATAAATAACATTGTATGACCAGAGAGTACATACATGCAGTGGTGGAACTCCCATATATGCAGTCGGTTTGGCTGCACTAGGGCCCGTCCTCCAAGCGCCGGAACACTCTTTTGGCACTTATTTTAGATAATAACCATTTGCTTGGTGATCGTCACAAGGGCCGCCAACAGGGGGGGTCTGCCGGGGCTGGCGTCCCGGTGACGACCATGCTTAAAATATTTGTCGTGGGCCCCACGATTTCTGTTGGCGGCCCTGATCGTCACTTTGCCTTTGTGCAAGTTGGTCAATAACCTCATTATACCCTTTGCCGGGGAAGAAGCTTCCACTGTATTGCTCTGAAACTGTAATGTTTTATTGGGGTCTCTAGTAGCATAGTTATTAACAATAGGTGACCTAATTACCTGTTATTCATGTCTTTCTATTCCTTCGTAGTAGTGTATTTTATTGCTTTAAACATTGTCTCCTTATTTATTACAGCAAACATATCGGTGCACACCAAAGCTGTACTACCAATGCACATAGTAAAGGTAATGCACACACAATGTAACTTTCCTCAATCACAGTCAATTCATCATAATAATTCCATTCACTACTGTGGTGTTATCGTGTACTACTCCCTGCATGACTTTAGGAATAAGGCTCGATTACCGGATTCACAAAATTAGAGGTGGCCAAGCTGTAGCCTGCGACAGCATTTGGAATTGGAGCCTGTTGAAGGAGCAAAAAAAAAGAAAACAAAATCAACCGCAAAAGATCGATGAAGGAAAGGAACAATCCGGAATCCTTCAAATAAAAAAAAAAACACGATGGGAAACGTATGAATATTGAAAATGAACACAATTTTAATAGCTTCTTTAACAACGTAAAATAAATCAAATCAATGTAAATAATTACATTTCAATTCCGCAAAGAACTTTGTTAAAAAAATAAGTACAGATCGGTATTGACAGATGCTCATGTGGACAGTCTGCTCCTCTTACCAACCTCGAAAATCAATACAGGTAGTCCTCATTATCCAACGTTTCACTTTACAACGAATGGCATATCCAACGCTTTACAATGCAACCCTAAGGGCCATTATCCGACGCCTGAATGTGTTATCCAACGCTCAACGCCACTGATTAACATGGAACTCACTTTACAACGGTTTCACTCTCCAACGCTACTTCCAGAACGGATTCCGTTGGATAGCCGAGGACTGCCTGTACTAATATTGAGAAACTGTTAACTGAAATCACATTGAGATATTTTACATTCAGATTCTTCTTTTTTTTAAATAAAGATTTCAAGTTTTATTATCTCTAATCAAAAAAACATGTTTTGTAATATTTGACTGGTTTGATCATTCTTGTTGACTTATTTAGTTTAGGTTTAGCCATTAATTTAAATCGGATTTAGGGGGCAGTCGGATAGTGGGCCACCAAATAAAGTGTGCCCATGTATTTGTACGCCTGAAGAACAGGTTGGCCACCCCTGCACTAAAGTCTGATGTGGAACACTCCACCACGATCCGTTGTTTACTGCCATTGAGTTGAATGGAAGGGCCTGGATGGGAGTAAAGGCTTCTAGAACTATAACTTATATAACGTAACATTAAGTCCCCATGTTAACATTAACGGACTTTAGTGGATTGGCAGTGCTATAATAACGACTCATTTGCGTCTCATTTTCACTAACGTCCAGTGTAGTCAACGTTATATTTTTAACATAATGCTATCTAAGTTCATTTGGATGAGGTTGGAAAAAAAGAGACATTTGCCCACTGAGTTTAACCTCTTAAATTTAGACCACCGAGATGTTCATCCTATATTTGTATTTACAGTATATTGATCCGGAGGAAAGCAAAGAAGAAAAATCCCCAGTGAAAGATCGTATGTCTCATAAAGGGAAAAATACATTCCTTCCTGACAGTAATGGCTATCATATTTCTACCTGGGTCAACAGACTTCCTAAGCTTACCTATGTGGTATATACCTGTCCTATTCTAAGCTTACCTATGTGGTATATACCTGTCCTATTCTAAGCTTACCTATGTGGGATATACCTGTCCTATTCTAAGCTTACCTATATGGTATATACCTTTCCTAGTCTAAGCTTACCTATGTGGTATATACCTTTCCTATTCTAAGCTTACCTATGTGGTACAGTATATACCTGTCCTATTCTAAGCGTACCTATGTGGTATATACCTTTCCTATTCTCAGCTTACCTATGTGGTACAGTATATACCTGTCCTATTCTAAGCGTACCTATGTGGTATATACCTTTCCTATTCTAAGCTTACCTATGTGGTATATACCTTTCCTATTCTAAGCTTACCTATGTGGTATATACCTTACACACCTTTCCTATTCTAAGCTTAACTATGTTGTATATACCTTTCCTATTCTAAGCTTACCTATGTGGTATATACCTTTCCTATTCTAAGCGTACCTATGTGGTACAGTATATACCTGTCCTATTCTAAGCGTACCTATGTGGTATATACCTTTCCTATTCTAAGCTTACCTATGTGGTATATACTGTACCTTTCCTAGTCTAAGCTTACCTATGTGGTATATACCTGTCCTATTCTAAGTTTACCTATGTGGTATATACCTTTCCTAGTCTAAGCTTACCTATGTGGTATATACCTTTCCTATTCTAAGCTTACCTATGTGGTATATACCTTTCCTATTCTAAGCGTACCTATGTGGTACGGTATATACCTGTCCTATTTTAAGCTTACCTATGTGGTATATACCTGTCCTATTCTAAGCGTACCTATGTGGTATATACCTGTCCGATTCTAAGCTTACCTATGTGGTATATACCTGTCCTATTCTAAGCTTACCTATGTGGTATATACCTGTCCTATTCTAAGCTTACCTATGTGGTATATACCTTTCCTAGTCTAAGCTTACCTATATGGTATATACCTTTCCTATTTTAAGCTTACCTATGTGGTATATACCTTTCCTATTCTAAGCTTACCTATGTGGTATATACCTTTCCTATTCTAAGCTTACCTATGTGGTATATACCTCTCCTAGTCTAAGCTTACCTATGTGGTATATACCTTACACACCTTTCCTATTCTAAGCTTACCTATGTGGTATATACCTTACACACCTTTCCTATTCTAAGCTTACCTATGTGGTATATATCTTATACCCTGTATACCTTTCCTTTCTTAAAAAAAAGAAAACTCTAACCTTTATTTCAATGCATCTTTTGTATCTGCCATCAGTGTCTCTCTGGGTAATAGACAGAAGGGGAGTCTGACATGAAGACGTTTCTCAAAGTAGATTTATTTAAGCACAGTACACAATTAAGGTTAATAGTATAGCTTTGCCTTCGTGTGAGGACAAGCACCCTGGTCTAGACAAAGAATCTCTCAAAACACCAGAATATATACTTGAAAAAGCACCAACAGTAATAAATTCCCCATTTTAGCTGCCCTTCCTGTAAAGCACTCTGCCTTTTACTGCTTGCGAAATCTCCCTATCATCCAATGTTATGTTACTGACTTTAGTGAATACCCAGTTAGCATGACTGAGACATTAACTGTCAAGTCACATTAAGTCGCCTGAGATGAATAAATCCCCCTCTCCAGCCACCTCTGTTTGAAGTTTATTGACCGGTTTGGAAAGCAGAGGCTAGGGGTGAAGACCCCTTTATCAAACCAAGGGGATGCTGCTGCACCCCCACTCCTTCCAGTCCCCCTGCAACCATCCCAACCGTTAAGCCTTCCTCAAAAGCTGCTACATAATGTTCACACGTGTTGCCCGACCTGCTTACTGACAAGGGGTCCACTAGCTATTTAGTACAGCATTGGGGGTGCACGCTGTTGACAAGAAAACCGCACAACAACAGAAGTTAAACTTGCAGAATTCTCTCTAGCCAGCCATGAAATGCACTATTTAAAACAGGTTCTAAACATTTGCTTTGCTTGTTAATATCAGAACGCGCCGTTAGCCCTAAAAACAATGTAACAATGAATGTGACTAGCCATACCGGAGTGTAAAATGTGACATCTCTTGTAATGCCTGGGGACAACCTGCCATATACGAGAGTGCTATCTGAAGGCAATCAATATTGTCTCTTCCTATTAGCACTCGCACTGCACTCACATTTGTGTGCATCGTGCTGTAAGTATCGGAATGGGCATTGTTTAAAAAATTAATGAAATCAATTCTTTAGGTTTAGTGGATTGCTGTAGATTTCAAAGTGACACCATTTTTTGTATGGTTTTCAGGTTGTAAATTTCGCGCCGGAGTGACTCGTATCCACCTCAGTCATTAAGTGAAGTCTCTGTGGTGACATCCTGCCTTCACGCTGCACTTCTACAAGTGACAGCTACAAATATACCTCGACTGAAAAACACCTCCATAGCCCTCGCGCTGATGCCGTCCCTCCCAAAAACTACGGATAAATAATGGCCATAGCATTCATTGGAGAATATATCCTTCAATGCTAGCCATACACAATAAACAGTATCCATATATTTATTAATGTAGCGGGTGAACCCCTGGGGTACGGAACTACTGATGCTGCGTTCACCTGTGAGGCTAACCTGAGTCCTGAGCCTCCGCCACTGGGAGCCTGGGATGTACTTACACTCGGTGCAGCGCCTCCACTGATAAGGGATCCCAACGTGGTGGGAGTGTGCCCTTATCAGAACCCACATATACAATACCACACGTGATTGGATAAACAGTATTTACTGATGAGAATAATAATAACCCTTAGTACATATCCAACATAGCATCACTCTGCAGACACAGCATATATATATATCATCACCATATGGAACTGGGTATGTGCTTATACACAGTCCTGTATCACCTTAGTCCCTTGTGAACCACTGTGCCAGGGCACTTAACCTCTTAGTATCCACCAGCTAGAAAGTTAGTGTAAGTGTGAGGGACAGCGCTTCCCTGTGTTGAGGCCCCTTGGTGCACTAAATATAATACCTTCCTGGTTAAGATCCTAACCAGGAGAATCCTTGCTGACTCTGCAACACCGCCACGTGATCCCACGCCGCACTGCGCTGCTCTCTGCAGAAATGGATGCACACGCTGACTCTCAGCAGCTCTACAGTGACTCAGGGAACTAACTGGGCCCTGGGGTTTTGACCTCTGCCCTAGTCCCTGGAGCACTGCTCCGTGGACCTAACCTGCAACTTCAGGCTCCTGGTCTTTACTGACTGCTTCCTCTTCCAGCATGAAGTAGTCTTTCCTGCTATTCCAGCAGAATCCTGCAGCCTTACTGGCTCCCTGGTGTCAGGTGGTGTCACTGCCCCTGAGCATCATGGGGCTTGTAGTTCTATCTGCAGCCTTTTACATAGGGAGCCTCATGCTCTCCCTCTAATGGCTGCCGCTCTGCAGCGTGCACTCGTGCGCCCCCTGAAATGGCCGCTGCAGAGTTGCCCTGCTCATGCGCAACATCCCACCACTCGGGCAGCTCCTCGCCACTTCCGCACATGCGCAACTCTCGCCGCGCATGCGCGCGCATACACCAACATGGCGGCGCCCTGCGGAGGGAACAGCCAGCGACTCCGTCACCCTGCCGCACATCTCTGATGGTAAGGAGAGGGGGGGAAAACCGGGAGCAAGGGGCGACCGGGGTACCTGGCTACATCCTCCCCCTGGTGAAAACATCAACGTCCCCGCTTGAACCAAAACAGGCATACAACGTTATATAATAAAAATGCCGTTTTCAGGGTACAATTTACGATCACTTTAAACAAGATTGTACATCTCAACAAACATATTGATCACTGAGGCTAGCTTGGCTTTAGCTTGCTGCTGAGACTCATAGTGGGGTGCCCCTAGTGAATCGTAAACCACTCAAGTATGGTGTGTACCCTGTGGACTCGTGCCTAGTGCAATTGTAGGCATGTACCAAAGCCTCTACATGCTTGCTCCATTCTCCTTTTTGGGAATCCTTCAGAGTGCCTAGCATGTCCAGCAATGTCCGATTAAATCTTTCCGGGAGCGCATCTCCCTCGGGATGATTAGGAGTAGTCCTTGATTTCTGGATGTTCAACAGTGTTAGCAACTCTTTGATCAACTTGCTCTCAAAATCTCGTCCCTGGTCTGAATGAATCCTGTTGGGCAGACCATAATGTACGAAATACTTCTCCCAAAGCACTTTAGCCACAGTGGCAGCTTTCTGATCTTTCGTGGGAAAGGCTTGCGCGTATCGAGTGTAATGATCTGTTACTACTAGTACATTCCCTATACCCTTTGAGTCCGGCTCTATGCACAGAAAGTCCATACATACTACATCCATAGGCCCGGAGCTCTTGAGATGGCCCATTGGAGCAGCACGAGTGGGAAGTGTCTTCCTATGAATGCACCGTAAACATTTCCGGCAGTGTTGTTCAATTGACTCCCTCATTCTTGGCCAGAAAAAACGGTCTCGCACTAACCCCAGAGTCTTATCCACCCCCAAATGTCCATGATCATCATGTAGTGATCTTAAAACGAGGCCTTGCATTTGCCGAGGTAGAAAAAGTTGTCGACGGTCAGGATGATTGTGGAATTGAACAACCCTATAGAGTAGTCCATTATCCATCTCAAACTTGTCCCATTCTCGCATGAGGAGGCTTACATCACCGGGAGGAGCCCGTTTCACTAGGGAAGAATCATTTTTGTGTAGAGCCTCTCGGACAGCCTTAGCCGCAGGATCACGTGTCTATGCTATTACCAGTTTTTTCCAAGTGAAGATAACGTTTTGGGTTAGACCCATGCCATCAGGGTGACAGTAAGCTTCTGGAAGTCCTTGAGGTCGACACCCTAAAGAATCCGCGACTCTTAGCTTTGAGAATGCCACTCGATCATTTACAATAGCAGCAGTGGAACACATGGCTCTCATCCCTGGTCCCGGGATTTCTTCCCAAGGCCCATCATCGGATGTCTCACTCAGCCTCGATCTTCTAGATAGAGCATCGGCTCCTATATTGAAAGGTCCAAGCTTATATTTCAGAGAAAAACGATAATTGGCGAGGGTGGCCATCCATCTATGACCGGTCGCATCTAATTTGGCAGCCGTTTGTACATAGGTCAGCGGATTGTTATCCGTTCTAACTTCGAAGGTAACCCCGTATAGATAGTCATGTAGTTTTTCAGATATGGCCCATTTGAGGGCAAGAAACTCCAACTTGTGGACAGGATAGTTCTTTTCACTAGGGGTCAGACTTCTACTTGCATAGGCCACAGGTCTCAGCCCAGTGGGATACTTCTGATGTAGTACTGCTCCCAATCCTTTAAGGCTTGCATCCACGTGCAGGATGAAGGCTTCTCTGGGTCAGCATAGGCCTGGACGGGAGCTTCCGTTAGACTCTTCTTCAGCCCTTTAAATGCTTCTTCACAGTGTGGTGACCACTGATCCCCGAAGGGTGTTCTCGGAGTGGTCTTCTTCTGCTTGGGTTCCTCTGGATAGACCTTCAGCAAGTTGTTCAGCACAGCCGCCTTCTTGGAGTATCCATCCACAAACCACCAGTAGTACCCGCAAAACCCGAGAAAGGACCTCAACTCCATCACATTCTCCGGTCTGGGCCAATTCACCACCGCATCTACCTTAGCCGGGTCGGTGGCCACTCCATCAGCAGACACTATATGGCCCACATAAGTGACCGATGTTCGACAGAAGTGGCATTTATCCAGGGATAGCTTCAGGCCTTCTTTCCCTAAGCGATCCAGCACTTTCATCAGCCTAGTCTCATGTTCTTCGAGTGTGGTTCCGAGTACAATTATGACGTCTAGGTAGACCAGACACTCACGAGGACACGTCTCCAATCGTCTTCTCCTTAAGCCATTGGAAGGTGGCTGGAGCACCGCAGATACCTTGGGGCATCCGGGTGAACTGATAGAAGCCCAACGGACAGACGAACGCCGTCGTTTCTTGGTCAGCCATACTCATGGGAACCTGGTAGTATCCTGATCAAAGATCCAACACGCTAAACCACTGACTTCCGGATAATGCACTGAGAATCTCTTCTATGCGTGGTAGCGTGTATTGGTCAGGCACCGTACGTTTGTTCAAAGTTCTGTAGTCCACACATAATCGCATGGACCCATTCTTCTTGCGAACCACCACAATTGGTGAGACATAAGGACTTCGAGATTCGGTCACTATACCGGCTGTTTCCATCTCGTTCAAGACACCTCGCACATCTTCCACATCTCGAGGGGCTATACGCCGAGACCTTTATCTAAACGGAGTCTCATCATTCAGACAAATGGTGTGCTGAGCGCTTCTACTGCATCCCACATCCATCTCACTAGTGGAGAACACAGCCCGTCGCTCTCTCAACTGAACACGTAGCCTCTCCTTCCATTCTTCCTCCAGGGGAGACTCTCTGAAGTCAAATGGTAGGTCCTCAGGCTGTCCTCCCACACGGGCGGCATGGACTGTTGCTGTGTCATCTACAGGATCCACCGGGTAAACTCTATCCAGCCGCTGTCCTCGTTCCAGCGACACCGAATGGAGCGACATGTTCTGGATAGCCACCGTAACCTTCCTGGGGACTTTGGATGTCCACTCTCGTACTTCAGGTATCATCTGATATCCCCAATGGAGTTCAGACTCGGGAAGGGTCTCTAGCGAAAAGTATCTGTCCTGTTCATACTGCTTGGGGTACACGATCAGCGCCGTCACGCACTGCACTCCCCCTGGCGGAATCTCCAGTAACCCTTGCTCTAGATTAAAGATATCGCCATACTCTTCCTCATACGCCACTCTATAGCATTCCTCCCGTAGGCCAGGGGCTATATTCAGGGATGCCAAGGTAGCTCACCGGCTTCTTGCAGGAATGAGTGAATCACCGACCTTACTATAACTGCATTCGTGCCCAATATGATGGGTGCACAGGGATGTTCTCGAGCCTCCGGGCAGACCAGGGCTTCCACCAACATGGGGTGTGACTTGTTGGTGTTCAACTGCAGGACGTCTAGCTTGACCGCCACTATTCCGTCGATGGGGTAATCATCTTTACTCCACAACGTCATCTTTTTGGCTGACTGCAAGGGAAGATGGCTGAGGTGCTGGTCATAGAATGGACGGTAGATGATGGTCACCTGTGACCCAGTATCCATCAGTGCTGAAGAATAGATTCCCTCCACGATGATTCGTATTATGGCGGTGGGCCCTACTCGGCAGTAGGCATCTATTTGCGGATTCCCTCTTGGGGCAGAACTCCTTGATTCTTCTATCTCCTCAGGTATTGCCGGGAAGGAAGTGAGGGCTTGCTGTACCTGTACCGTGTAGGACTTGGCAACTGTATGGGGTTTTCCAGGGTTTGGGCAGACCCTTGCGATATGTCCTACTTCACCACAGTTGTAACAGCGTAAGTCCGGGCGAGACCTTGCCCAATCTGGGGACCGGGGCGACGATCGGGGCACTTCAGTAGCATCCGCATCTTTCTCCTTCTTGTTCCCTTTTCCTTTAGGTATTGGTGCTTCCTTGGCATCCTCCTTGCGGCTGTCTTTTCCTTTCTTAGGGGTGTGAAAATGCAGCTGTACCTCATGCCTCCGGATATGCCGCATTAATTCCATGTAGCTGGGTGGTGCTGCAGTGATCGGGGTGGCCCGCATCACTATAGCTATAGGGTCATTAGGCAACGAACCTTTCAGTAGTTGCTTGAATCGATGCCGGTCCACTTCAGCGGCCACCACAATCTTCTTTGACAGGAGATTCCCAATGGACAGCTGGAGCTTGCGGACGAACGCGGACAAGTCTTCTCCTTCCTTTTGTCGAAGAGCCTTGAATTTTGCCATCAGCTCATCCTCATCATCTTCATACGCATAGGACTGGGTGAGCATTTCAAACAACTCATAAGCCGTCACATTTCCTTCTACTTCACGATGCATTCGAACCAGTTGTGCAGCTGGGGGTCAGAGACTCTCCACTAGTCTTTGCCGCTTGACGGACTCTGGACACGACCATTCAGCTAGTATTTGGATGGTATGTTCTCTCCATGTTTCAAAACCTTCTTCTCCGGTAGGCGTCGGTAGTGTCCCGGAAAAGGGTTTTAGCTTCCTGTAACTTTGAGATTGAGAGGCGAGAGTTATTGTTTCCATAAATTGGGGCACAGTCATATTCACCGGGAACCCTCCATTGATGAGACCACTATCAGTCCCGGAATTGGCAGTAGGGGTTGGCGGGAGACTTGTTGAGAGCCTATCAGGGACAGGGGACTGTGATTGGCTCCTGGCCCAGCTAGTGGCTCCCTCTAATGCACTTGGAGAAAAGGTCCCTCGGGGTGGGCGGGTAGTACTGGCAGGGGTACTTGAGATGGGTGTTATCGTCTGCCAGTCACTGGTAGAGGGTCCGTCCGAGACCAGTTCAGTGGGTGGAGAGCTTGGGGAGGTAAATACCTCTCTGATTTCGGGTAGGTCTGAGAATACTAACGGATAGCCCTCGGGTGGGGCCTCAGGGGCTTGTAAGGTCTGGGGCGCAGTTTCCCTGCATATTTCCCACCCTGCCATAAATAGCATGGTACTCCATTCATAAGTGGGGTTATATTCCCGTCCTCTGGGCCTCAAAGTGTCAAGACCCAGAAGTTTCCCTAATGAGTCTCGTACTTCACTCTCGGACACTAAGGCCAGAACGTTCCCTACAGCTACGACATGACTGGGTGGTTCTCTGACCTTGAAGGCCCAGGCGTGGACCTCCGGGCTGGACGGAAAGAACATGATAAACAATTTGGATATTTATACAAAATTTTATTAGGCACCCCAGGTCTGGATCTCAGCAGAGCCTCCAAATGTAGCGGGTGCACCCCTGGGGTACGGAACTACTGATGCTGCGTTCACCTGTGAGGCTAACCTGAGTCCTGAGCCTCCGCCACTGGGAGCCTGGGGTGTACTTACACTCGGTGCAGCGCCTCCACTGATAAGGGATCCCAACGTGGTGGGAGTGTGCCCTTATCAGAACCCACATATACAATACCACACGTGATTGGATAAACAGTATTTACTGATGAGAATAATAATAACCCTTAGTACATAACCAACATAGCATCACTCTGCAGACACAGCATATATATATCATCACCATATGGAACTGGGTATGTGCTTATACACAGTCCTGTATCACCTTAGTCCCTTGTGTACCACTGTGTCAGGGCACTTAACCTCTTAGTGTCCACCAGCTAGAAAGTCAGTGTAAGTGTGAGTGACAGCGCTTCCCTGTGTTGGGGCCCGTTGGTGCACTAAATATAATACCTTCCTGGTTAAGATCCTAACCAGGAGAATCCTTGCTGACTCTGCAACACCGCCACGTGATCCCACGCCGCACTGCGCTGCTCTCTGCAGAAATGGATGCACACGCTGACTCCACAGGGGAGGGATCCCCAGCCGGATGATCCTCTGCACACTGTCTCTTTTTTTTGAGACATGAACCAGTCATCTGTATCACCAGCACCAGTCCATTAAGAAAATGGGATCATTAGACCAATATTGAAGTTTAATGAGGATCAACTGAGCTATTGCAATTAGCAAGGCTATAAATTAGTATGGCACTGGTGCTGTGATATCCCTGACGAAGCCATCTAATGGTGAAACGCGAAGGAGGAGGAGCATAGGGTGTTTGCTCTCATTCAGTGCAGTGGAGCGGAGCAAGTAACATCATACATTGGGCTCCAGCCAGTAGCACCTGATCAAGTTTGTTTGCCTGTTCATCGGCAACCACCAGGAGGAGGAGAGCTGACAGACGCAGCCCAGAGACTACCGGGAAGGGTCTGTGCGTCACGGCCGGAAGTGACATCAGACCCGGACACCCGGAGGGCTGTGTGGTATCGTGTGCCATCGTGCATCTGTGCAGCGTGTACCGGAGCAGATTTCGGGATTAAAGAAAGCTATCGGACCCCCAAGGGACCAGCAGTGAATTCAGGGTGAGCATATCGAGCATTGGCTCAACGCTGGGGTACCCCTCTATACCAAAACCTGCCCGGGCAGTGCACAGCTTGCAGGACTCTGACTTGCCACCGGGATTTTCCCATTTTTAACCCCTTGGAGACCCATTTAGTGCAATTGCACAACAGCTTCATCTGCACAGTTTTTAAACATTATTATTTATGTATTGATCATTATGTTTTTGTTGTCTTAGAGGGTGATCCCTGGGACACGATTTTTAATAAAGGTGTTTAGTTTTACCAAACCCCATTTTGACTTGCCCTTCTAACTTTTTTCTTCTTTGCTGTAACAGGAGAATCCTTGCTGACTCTGCAACACCGCCACGTGATCCCACGCCGCACTGCGCTGCTCTCTGCAGAAATGGATGCACACACTAACTCCACAGGGGAGGGATCCCCAGCCGGATGATCCTCTGCACACTGTCTCTGCTATGGAGTCAGATACTCTGCCAGCCCTCAGGCTGCACTGGCAATCAGGCAATGTCCTGCTGCATAACCTCTCTACAAACTATGTGAAAAGGTCCCTGCAATAAGGCTTTCCCTATACAGCACTCTCAGCAGCTCTACAGTGACTCAGGGAACTAACTGGGCCCTGGGGTTTTGACCTCTGCCCTAGTCCCTGGAGCACTGCTCCGTGGACCTAACCTGCAACTTCAGGCTCCTGGTCTTTACTGACTGCTTCCTCTTCCAGCATGCAGTAATCTTTCCTGTTATTCCAGCAGAATCCTGCAGCTTTACTGGCTCCCTGGTGTCAGGTGGTGTCACTGCCCCTGAGCATCATGGGGCTTGTAGTTCTATCTGCAGCCTTTTACACAGGGAGCCTCATGCTCTCCCTCTAATGGCTGCTGCCCTGCATCGTGCACTCGTGCGCCCCCTGAAATGGCCGCCGCAGAGTTGCCCTGCTCATGCGCAACCTCTCAGCACTCGGGCAGCTCCTCGCCACTTCCGCACATGCGCAACTCTCGCTGCGTGTGCATACACCAACATGGCGGCGCCCTGCGGAGGGAACCGCCAGCGACTCCGTCACCCTGCCGCACATCTCTGATTGTAAGGAGAGGGGGGGAAAACCGGGAGCACGGGGCGACCGGGGTACCTGGCTACATCCTCCCCCTGGTGAAAACATCAATGTCCCCGCTTGAACCAAAACAGGCATACAACGTTATATAATAAAAATGCAGGTTTCAGGGTACAATTACGATCACTTTAAACAAGATTGTACATCTCAACAAACATATTGATCACTGAGGCTAGCTTGGCTTTAGCTTGCTGCTGAGACTCATAGTGGGGTGCCCCTAGTGAATCGTAAACCACTCTAGTGGGAGGGCGTCTCACTCGCTGGCTCCGGCGAGTCTCATTCTCTATTTCTTCATTTTGGGAGAAATCATCATAGGCTTGGGGTCTGGACTCTCTATCAGAGATCAGGGTACCTGGCTACATTAATAACTAATGCCAGCCATTGGCCTAAACCAACTGGACGCGTACAACCCCATACCATAAAAAAAGGTTTGCTCAAAGTCTGAGCTGTAAGGCGACGGCGACGTCAGGCTACGGTCGCTGGAAAAATCAATGACTTCCAGCGATCACAACCAAAGCGTTGCGCTTACCACAAGTGCACGCGACGGCGGAAACGCATTTGTTTTGACGCAACGTCGCTGTCGCCGGCACTATAAGTGCAGCTAAGATGTCAGACATTGCTGCTGTTTTCCCAGAACAAATGCTGGGCGTACAGAAATCTACTAAATTGCTCATTAAGCCATAGCAGGCAAGGACCTCATGCCACCAGCGAGCCCATTTCAAACCTTCAACGTGCTCCACGTCATTGCCCTTTTAACACAGTACTGCAAACCGATGTTGAAAATGTTCAACTCAATGTTATTCCAATGAACCACATCATCCAGTAACAAGTTGCCATTACCCTCCAATCCCCTATGTCTTTCTACGAAACCTCCAACTCTTTGAACAAAACTAGACACAACCACGTTAACTTTCCTTCTGTATTTTTCAATTGCTGACGACGTCCCTAGCACCCTCCCAAAGATGTCTAGGAATAATCTGACCAAACCAAAACCATTAAACCAAACATAAACTAGGAAAAATCATTCATGATTCTTAGAATTAATTCAATTGTTAACTGACCCAAGTCATTACCCCCTACGTCAACTGCAAAAACTAGAAGGGGCCCTTGTAAATCTTCTATGCTCAGGAACAGGGCCGCCGACAGATTTCCCGGGGGCCCAGGACTAGAGTTACGTCCGGGCCCGCCCTCCCCATTTCACACCTCACGAATCCCCTCTATTTCCCACCCTCTTCCCATGTATTTCTCCCCCTCCATCTCACTCCCTCATCCTCAATCACCCCCTCCCGCCACGCATGTATTTCTCTCCCCTGCGTCTCACTCTTACTCCCTCTTTTCCTCACTCACACACTTCCTACTTCTCCCCCTCGCTCCTCTCACTCAACCCCCCACAAAATACATATAAAATACATATAACCCCACTGCCCCAATACATTTTAAAAAGCCCCCCCATTCCCCCAACACTTTTTAAAAAGCCCCCCCACTCCACCAATACATTTTAAAAAGCTCCCCACTTCCATACATTTTAAAAAGCCCCCCACTCCCCCCAATACATTTTAAAAAGCACCCCACTTCCCCAATACATTTTAAAAAGCCCCCCACTCCCCCCAATACATTTTAAAAAGCACCCCACTTCCCCAATACATTTTAAAAAGCCCCCCACTCCCCCTAATACATATATATTTTTAAAACACTCCCCCAATACATTTTAAAACGCCGCCCACTCCCCCAATAAATTTTTAAAAGACCCCACCCCAATACATTTTTAAAAGACCCCCACTCCCCCAATACATTTTAAAAAGACACCCCCATACATATAAACTAGACCCCCGCTCCCCCAATACATATTACTTCCAGCCGGGCCGTTACTGTGCATGCGGATGGGAAGATCAAAAGCGGTTTCTTTTTCTGACACGTCCGCCGACAGCGACACGTGACCGGCGGGGACCGGGCCCCCTGACTCACCGGGCCCGGGACACCATTACTGGCTATCCACCCGTCGGCGGCCCTGCTCAGAAACCTCAAGCAGTAACTGTACCCACTGCAAACCCCTAATCCTATGTCATCGTGCTCTATCCACCTCAAATGGCATACCAAGGCTCCTACCAGAAGGTCTACCTTCTGTTTGCTTCGCTGCCCAATAAAGGAATGACCATCAATCCACACCAAATGAGGGGACCTACCTGAATTACAGAAAAGTTAGAGGACCCAATGCGGACGAACATAAGCTTTGATTCCCAGCGGCCCAATTGCAGTGCCACTTTATCACCGGGGCAGCCTCCATGGCTGCTTCCCTATCCTAAATGAGCGCCTCCAAAACTCCCAGGGGGATGCAACTACACAATCCAAGCACAGTGGAGCCCCATTTTCATGTATTAAAAATGAACCCCCAAAAGCCGGCCGGTGTAAAATCAAGAAACTACTGAATCAAACGCATCAGACAAAGCCAACCTCCCGAAGCAGCCATTGAAGCATACACCCTTCCTTTTGCATGTGTGTTTGATGGACACGTTGGTCACTGGCAACTCTGACAGCTCCAAAAAAACAAGCCCACCTTGTCAAAACAGACCCCATTCATCTGTCAAATTCCAACAATCACTTGAAACCACATACTACTGGCATACGCATGTAAACCAACCATAAACATTAACCCCATGACTGCTGTAGGATAACTGTGTCAGTCGTGCGCCACTCACTTAAAGTCCATGGAGGCCACTTTACTGCCAGATGGGCTGGAAACGTGGGGTCTATGTATAAGGCAACACTGGTGTAATTCAGGGGCAAATACATATATATATACATATATATATACATATATATATACAGTGTTCGACAAATCACCCAAAAATCTACTCGCCCAACCAAAAAATCTACTCGCCACCTAGTCCCGCCCCCAACTCCGCCCTAGTCCCACCCCCAACTCCGCCCCTAGTCCCGCCCCCAACCCTGCTTTAAAATAAAATATATAAATAAAATACATTTAATAAATTCCTAGTCAGAACAACATTCGTTTTTGACATAAATGTATTTATTGTATTACATTATACTACAATTAGTCGTGTGTGTGTGTGTGTGTGTGTCAATGTCGGATCTAGAAATAAAAGCCAGATGTGAATGACTAGTTTCCTGAACCCCTTAACCAGTGTCTGGACGTCGGCGCTTCACAGAGAGACAGAGAGAGACAGACAGACAGACACCCACACACACACAGAGAGCGGCACACCCACACAGAGAGAAAGAGAGACACACAGAGAAAGAGACACACAGAGAAAGAGAGAGAATGAGAGACACACACAGTGAGAGAATGAGAGACAAAGAGAGAGTGCGACAGAGAGAGGGAGAGGGTGACAGAGAGAGGGAGAGGGTGACAGAGAGAGGGTGACAGAGAGAGGGAGAGGGCGACACAGGGAGAGGGCGACACAGGGAGAGGGTGGGTGACACAAGGAGAGGGTGGGTGACACAAGGA
This sequence comes from Ascaphus truei, assembly GCF_040206685.1. Lineage (NCBI taxonomy): Eukaryota > Metazoa > Chordata > Amphibia > Anura > Ascaphidae > Ascaphus > Ascaphus truei. The sequence goes on from NC_134484.1 coordinate 338,572,732, forward strand.
GAGGGAGAGGGTGACACAGGGAGAGGGTGACACAGGGAGAGGGTGACACAGGGAGAGGGTGACACAGGGAGAGGGTGACACAGGGAGAGGGTGACACAGGGAGAGGGTGACACAGGGAGAGGGAGAGGGTGACACAGGGACAGGGAGAGGGTGACACAGGGACAGGGAGAGGGTGACACAGGGACAGGGAGAGGGTGGCACAGGGACAGGGTGACACAGGGACAGGGAGAGAGAGGGTGACACAGGGAGAGGGAGAGAGAGGGTGACACAGGGAGAGAGAGGGTGACACAGGGAGAGGGAGGGTGACACAGGGAGAGGGAGGGTGACACAGGGAGAGGGAGGGTGACACAGGGAGAGGGAGGGTGACACAGGGAGAGGGAGGGTGACACGGAGAGGGTGACACAGGGAGAGGGTGACACAGGGAGAGGGTGACACAGGGAGAGGGTGACACAGGGAGAGGGAGAGGGTGGGTTACACAGGGAGAGGGTGGGTGACACAGGGAGAGGGAGGGTGACACAGGGAGAGGGAGGGTGACACAGGGAGAGGGAGGGTGACACAGGGAGAGGGAGGGTGACACAGGGAGAGGGAGGGTGACACAGGGAGAGGGAGGGTGACAGGGACAGGGAGGGTGACACGGAGAGGGAGAGGGTGACACGGACAGGGAGGGTGACACGGAGAGGGAGAGGGTGACACGGAGAGGGAGAGGGTGACACAGAGACAGGGAGAGGGTGACACAGGGAGAGGGTGACACAAGGAGAGGGTGACACAGAGACAGGGAGAGGGTGACACAAGGAGAGGGTGACACAGGGAGAGGGTGACACAGGGAGAGGGAGAGGGTGACACAGGGAGAGGGTGACACAGGGAGAGGGAGAGGGTGACACAGGGAGAGGGAGGGTGACACAGGGAGAGGGAGGGTGACACAGGGAGAGGGTGACACAGGGAGGGAGGGAGAGGGTGACACAGGGAGAGGGTGATACGGAGAGGGAGGGTGACACGGAGAGGGTGACACAGGGAGAGGGTGACACAGGGAGAGGGTGACACATGGAGAGGGTGACACATGGAGAGGGTGACATATGGAGAGGGTGAGGGTGACACAGGGAGGGATAGAGAGGGTGACACAGGGAGAGGGTGACACAGGGAGAGGGAGACACAGGGAGAGGGTGACAGAGGGAGAGGGTGACACAGGGTGAGGGTGACACAGGGTGAGGGTGACACAGGGAGAGGGTGACACAGGGAGAGGGAGAGAGGGTGACACACTCACAGACACAGACACCCACTCTCACTCAGACAAACTCACACACACAAACACTCACCCGCAAGGCAGGGGGTCGCACATGGCAGCGGGGGCCTCCGCACGGCAGGAGGGCCTCTGCAAGGCAGGGGGGGTCGCACATGGCAGCGGGGGCCTCCGCACGGCAGGAGGGCCTCTGCAAGGGGCCGTGCCCCCTCCAGAGGGGGACGCCGACACCGCAGTATCCTGCTTAGACCGAGCAGGGTGAGGCTCCGGTGAGGGGATTTCCCCTGCTTAGAGCAGGCAGAGGCCCCGGTGAGGGGATTTCCCCTGCTTAGAGCAGGCAGAGGCCCCGGTGAGGGGATTTCCCCTGCTTAGAGCAGGCAGAGGCCCCGGTGAGGGGATTTCCCCTGCTTAGAGCAGGCAGAGGCCCCGGTGAGGGGATTTCCCCTGCTTAGAGCAGGCAGAGGCCCCTGTGAGGGGATTTCCCTTGCTTAGAGCAGAGAGAGGCTCCGGTGAGGGGATTTCCGGGAGAGGCTCCGGTGAGGGGATTTCCCCTGCTTAGAGCAGGCAGAGGCAGGGGGGCACGGAGGCCGGGAGAGATTGGGGTGAGGGGGGGGGGGGGGGGGTGGATGGCCCGATGCGAGGGGGGGCGGATGGCCCGATGGGAGGGAGGGGGGGGGGCGGATGGCCCGATGGGAGGGAGGGGGGGGGGCGGATGGCCCGATGGGAGGGAGGGGGGGGGGCGGATGGCCCGATGGGAGGGAGGGGGGGGGGGGCGGATGGCCCGATGGGAGGGAGGGGGGGGGGCGGATGGCCCGATGGGAGGGAGGGAGGGGGGGGGCGGATGGCCCGATGGGAGGGAGGGGGGGGGGCGGATGGCCCGATGGGAGGGAGGGGGGGGGGCGGATGGCCCGATGGGAGGGAGGGGGGGGGGCGGATGGCCCGATGGGAGGGAGGGGGGGGGGCGGATGGCCCGAATTGACAGATGGCCCTGCAGGGGTCTGAGGCAGACTGGCGTGGAAGGAGCTGGCTGGCGGAAGGGGGAGGAGTGGAAGAGCTGAGGAGGGGAAGTTGCTGAGAGGCGGGGAGGAGCGAAGGCAGTGATCAGAGAGCCGGCTTTTTTTTTTTTTTCTCCAGCGCGAGCGCGGGAAAAACAGCAGCGCGAGCGGCGGGAAATTTAAAAAATACACGTGTGCTGCTTGTGCCAATATTTACTCGCCCGGGGGTTAAATCCACCCGCCCCGGGCGAGTAAATGTATACAATTGTGGAACACTGTATATATATATAAAAACAGAACAATCGGATATTTTTCTTTGATAAACTAATGCAGTTTTGAGCAGGAATTTGTCCAGTTTTGCACGAAAGATTAATACTGTATATGACCCCCATTTTTTTTTTATTAATGTGTATAATAGTGTAGGGTTAAATCATTTGTAATATTGTGTTGTAGAATCGCCTTATAAAATATATTGTATTACACCTGTAAATCGCTAGGAAAACAAAACCCTTATACCACATGCAAAAAACATTTTTAGCCAGCATTTCTTTTACTAAACTACCCACAGAATTCTGTCACATTTACAGATATTTACAGACTAGGGTTGCCAGGTGTCCGGTATTGAACCGGACTGTCCTGTATGGGATACTCTGTCCAGTAAAAAATGAGAGGTACTGTAATACTGGACATGTATGTGTCCGGTATTTTCCTGCCTGGACATAGTGACCATAGCACCTTTCGCCATTGAGTCCAGTATTTTTGGAGAAGCCACCTGGCAACCCTATTACAGACATAGATACATATAAAATCAGAAACTGGGCACACACAAAACAGAATATAAAATAAAGGTAGCGGGAGGTTGCATAATGTACAAAAAGATACCAAAAAAAACCCAACAGAGGACAGGCACTCCTATATGCAAAAAAAAGGGACATTTATTGACTCAATGTTTAGGTCTCCACTGGGTCATTTTCTTTTAATAACATATTATGTGTATCCTGCTCCAACATGAAAATGTGCTTTAATTGCATGTTAAAACTTTATATCCAGAGAAAATACACCTACAAAGTATTGGTCCCACACAGTCCCTTGACAGTAGTTGTCTGTATTTCTGTTTTGCATGCACTCCCCACCATACTTTTGGAAAGAGGATTCTCCTTTAATATTGAATATTGAATATTTAAATATAATTTAATATACTCAACATGGCTAAAACAGAGCTCCTCATTCTTCCTCCCAAACCTGGCCCTACTACCTCCTTCCACATTACTGTTGGAACTACGATCATTCACCCAGTAGCCCAAGCACGCTGCCTAGGGGTCACACTCGACTCCTCTCTCACATTCGCCCCTCACATTCAAAACATTTCTAAAACTTGTCGCTTTTTCCTCTGCAGTATTACAAAGATACACCCTTTCCTCTGTTGCTCGACTGCTAAAACTCTGACTCAGGCCCTCATTCTCTCCCGTCTTGATTACTGTAACCTTCTGCTGTCCGGCCTTCCTGCCTCTCACCTGTCTCCCCTACAATCTATCCTAAATGCTGCTGCCAGAATCACTCTACTCTTTCCTAGATCTGTCTCAGCATCTCCCCTCCTGAAATCTCTCTCCTGGCTTCCAATCAAATCCCGCATCTCACACTCCATTCTTCTCCTCACTTTTAAAGCTTTACACTCTTCTGCCCCTCCTTACATCTCAGCCCTAATTTCTCGCTGTACACCATCCCGACTTGCGTTCTGCTCAAGGATGTCTTCTTTCTACCCCCTTTTTATCTAAAGCCCTCTCCCGCCTTAAACCTTTTTCACTGACTGCCCCACACATCTGGAATGCCCTTCCCCTCAGTACCCGACTAGCACCCTCTCTATCCACCTTTAAGACCCACCTTAACACACACTTGCTTAAAGAAGCATATGAGTAGCAATGTGAACATTCTGAACACATGATACCTAAAGCTTGGCCCCCTGCAGACGCACTTACCAGAACTCCCTCCTACTGTCTCTGTACGTTCTCCCTACCTACCAATTAGACTGTAAGCTCCTCGGGGCAGGGACTCCTCTTCCTTAATGTTATGTTTATGTCTAAAGCACTTATTCCCATTATGTGTTATTTATATTATCTGTTATTTATTCGATTACCACGTGTATTACTACTGTGAAGCGCTATGTACATTAATGGCACTATATAAATAAAGACATACAATACAATACAATATTAAGCACAGTTATTGTATCAGTTTGCTGGCACAGACTCCATGGACTCAACTGGATTTTTAGATGCTCCGTTTGCCAAGCAGAGATTTGAGACATTTGTATAAGGATACGCGGAGTCATTATACACAACAGCTTGTTTATTGATTTTCAATGTTGGCATAAAAACAAACATCTGTTTAAGACCGGGGAAGATTTTTTATTTTTATTTTTTTAAAGCCACATTTTATTGAACTTTTTACTTTTGTATACATATATAGATGCTTAGTGTCATGTATTAGTAGTACATTCACAATCATGTGAATCTTTCACGGTTGATTATACATTAATCGTAAAACATGTACTCTGTCTCTCTGGCTAAACGGCAATACAAGCTGATAGATATGTAAAAAAAAATATGTATAAGATTGAAGCAGCGGGTCACCGGAGCTGAACACCATTAATTTCAGCACCGGGGAGCCCTGCTTCTGGAGTTACTTCCCTCCCATTGGGAGTGCTGGTAGCCGCTAGGCTAGCAAGGTTCACGTAATGGCCGCTTTTCAGAGCTCCCGCGCCCTGAGGGCCAATAGGAAGCCGTGACGTCATCTGGTGCGGCTTCCTATTGGCCCGCGTGACGCGGGAGCTTTAAACTTGCAGGAGATACCGGCACCCGCTTCGGAGGCAAGTATCTCTGGAAGCAGGGGGACCCCGAAACTGAAATTAATGGGGATTCAGCTCCGAAGACCCCCTGCCTCTAACAAAACAAACAGAAATAAATAAAAAAACGGCCAGCTTGGATTGCTCCCTTCAGACAGGGGAAGTTAATACTCAGAATAAATGTAAACATCAGCATATTCATTATCTGGGGGGTAACAAACATGAACGTCCTGGGGAAGCATTGGCAATTAATACAAACAATACATACTGTATTACACAATCGCACCAAACATTTCCTACATCTACATTTAAAAAATAGTAACCTTTGTATACATAACTGAGACCACATTTAAATGTAGTTGCATGAAACATTCAGCATGGACGAGCATTATGCAACCACACCAATAATAAAGACTTGACTTGTGCTGGTCAGTGGTTTCACCACTTGCTTATTGCTATCACCACATGTCGGCAAAGCACGAGGCTTGGGGGAAACATCAGAAATGGCGTAAAAACTACAGGAAAAATAAAGATGAGTAACTTTCAAGCGTCATTTTTTTTTTTTTTTTTAAACGTATGTGGAGCAGAAAGAGTTAAAAAAATAAATAAAATTAAAAAAATTCCTCTCAAAGCTTTGTGCATTTCAAATTAAATAAACCCAGAGCAGCAGGTGCTGGTGCAGATATGTAGAAGGAAGGGGGGGGGGGGAGGAATGTGCCATGCATCTCGCAGCTTTAAAAACCTAATGAAAAACACACTGAGTTTCCAGAAGCTTCTTTCTAGTCAGGCCCCCTGCTGAGATAAAAGGTCAGAGAAGAGAGAGCGGGGAAGAGAGAGCGGGGAAGAGAGAGCGGGGAAGAGAGGCAGAAGAACAGAAAAAAAAAAGGGTATTTTACTGGGGAGATACATTTAATATGAGCCACTGCCCAAACCGATAGTCCAGAGTGAGTATTTTCTTTGAATGCCAGATGTTAGCATCTTCCACAAAATAAAAAAAAAGATATAATCCATTTAAAAACAAATATAGCCAGATATATTTCCCCGGCTGCAGTGACGTTTGCAGCAGAGAAAATAAAATAATCTATTTTATAGCTAATAAAAAAAAAACAATCTGGGATTAATGGATGGATTTGCAGTAGTACCATACTGCCACCTTCAGGAGTGATAATAAACAAACACACACATATACATATATATATATATATATATATACACATGAAATTCAGTCAGCACACTGTAATTGAAGATGTAGTAATAGCAGATGCTAGTCCCATAGAGAGTAAATATGATACGAACCAATCCAAAGACCAGTAAAGAGACAGCAGACCGCTCGGGGTTAATCCAAAAGTCTATAGACTTTTGGATTAACCCCGAGCGGTCTGCTGTCTCTTTACTGGTCTTTGGATTGGTTCGTATCATATATATATATATATATATCACCTAATACAGAAGAACTCATTTATTCTGCACTATCGCAACTGGACTAACACGGCTATTTTCTGCTTTATATATATATATATATATATATATATATATATATAGGCAAATATAACTGTATGCTCATCTGCATGTCTTAGGCAGGTCTGCAACCCCGCCTTTCCCCATTATCACCCAGCATACAGCACTTCCACTGCAGCAAGGGATTCTGGGAAATGACATGCAAATGAGCACAACGTGTCACTTTTTGCCTCAATAACCATTTTTAACATGGTTCCCTATAGGCTTAAGCTTGCTGCATGGTCACAGCTTTGAGCACAGCCAGGGTTAAGGTGCATATCCAGAAAACCACCCCAGAATCCCTTGCTGCAGTGGAAGTGCTGTATGCTGGGTGATAATGGGGAAAGGCGGGGTTGCAGACCTGCCTAAGACATGCAGATGAGCATACAGTTATATTTGCATATTTGCTTTCCTGTGGAGGGTTTTTGTCACTTTTTTTACTCACCATAACTTAACTCAGTATTATGGTTTATATATATATATATATATATATATATATATATATATATATATATATATATATATTTATTTATGGTGGGTGAAAAAGGCAACAGAAAACCTCCACCGTTTTTATATATACAGTAGCATATAGCCAATAAAGAATATCAATGAGCACATTCACACCACACTTAGTTAAGTTACGGTGGGTAAAGAAAAAGTGACAAAAACCCGCCACAGTAAAGTATATAGCAAATGGAAATATTACTGTATGCTCATACAGTAATATTTCAATTATATATATTTCCATTATATATATATATATATAGTCTCTAACCTGCTTTGCCATTAAGACCAGCCTCACACTGATGATACCCATCAAGGTTGAAACATGTCTGTGAGTGGGTTTAATGGCTTTGCATCTCATCCCAGCCTCTGTCTAAAAGATGTGTTTAAAGCAGCATGCAGTGGCTTGAGGATTGGCTTGTGTAATACGAGCTTGAGACAAAAGGTGGCACTGAGTGCTCATTTGCATGTCATTTCCCAGAATCCCTTGCTGCAGTGGAAGCGCTGTATGCTGGGTGAAAATGGGGAAAGACAGGGTTGCAGACCTGTCTAAGACATGCAAATGAACATACAGTAATATTTACAGTTGCTATATATATATATATATATATATATATATATATATATATATATATATATAAACAATGTATAGTGTCACCCCTTACAATTTCAAATTGTTTTAGGCAATCGGTGTTCCTGCTGGGGTATTATTATTTATTCATAAAAGGCTGTCGGCACAGAGTGACTTGTCCAAGGTCACAAGGTGCAGACACCAGGGTTTGAACCAGGCTTCAAACTCAGCGTCAGAGTCAGTGTCTGTATTCACCGAGCCTTCTCTCATTAGAACATAGGCATACGAGCGTGCTTGTAATGACCTTGCGGAAGGTTACAAAATGACAGCTACCAAAAAAGGGTCTTCATCCCACTCAGGATCAAACATATCCCAGTCAGATGGACATTTAAAGTTTATTATTATTATTATTATTATTGTTGCTGCTGCAGGGAAACTGTAGTTTCAGGTAGATCCCCTTCGTCAGGTGGAGTGATACAAACTCCACACATCAGATGCTCAATACATCTGTAAATAGCTTTTTTGAACACCCTTACATTGAAGGTTACAAAATAACACTATATTAGCTTCAAAACCAAGACTGGCCTTGATAATCTAGAGCCATCTAGTGAATTTATTTTAGGCTGTGCGGATTCTTCATAAAATCAGAGACCATACCAATTTAACTTTTGTATATATTTTCAGTAAAGTTATTGCTGTGTGTACATATATTAACTGAATTTAACATAGACATGTTTTTATTTTAAATATTTTGGTGTCCCTTAATAATGTGTGAAAGGGTATGAAAACGCAGACTTCTAATCGAACGCCCCTTTCCATTTCCAGTTGTCCATAATATATATATATATATATATATATATATATATATATATATATATATATATATATATATATATATAGTATATAGTAAAAGATTGTTTGTGGTCTATGGCTGTAGAAAAGGGGATGTCCTAGCAAGGAATTTGATGTGTCCATCCTTGACACACAATGAAGAACTTTGCCATTACAAAGCCAAAGCATGACTGAAGGACTCCTCCATTGCCCCTTCGCATTGAGTGACAAAACCAGCTACAGTTTAATTGATTACAAAACAAGATCCTTGCCTGCTGACAAAAGCATAGAACCACAACACCAACGCCACCCACTCACCTGGTGGGCATGTACACACCCAGGACATCACAGCAAGACCTTGCTGTACAGCTACAGGCATTGCTACTCCTTTCCCAGTGTCGAATTGGGCAGAACCCCAAAAACACTGCTTTTACAACAGAGATGGCAAGGACCCCTCGCTGCTGTGGCAAAACATCCAAGGAAGACAAACTAAAAACAAAATTACACAAAGATCAAAACTTCATACATTTTTTTTTAACAAAGTTTATTGCAACAACAGTGGATGGGTGTGCGTAATGTTCCCCATGTCTGCTCACAGGAAGAACTGTGACAATTAAAGCCCTACAGACTAAATTATCCCAAAGCTACACCTCAGTGGCCACCTACAAGGAACAAGAGCCCACCAATTCCACATACATACGAATCCAGAAGAATTATAATTTCAACCTCAAACTGATTGATCTACAGGGCAGTTGTCCCCTCAGTCATGCACAACTTTTCCAATGGGTGCAGGTTTTTATTTTCCTGTACCAGATAAATTAATTGAAGAACATCTCAGCTTCTACTGTCATTTCTCTTGCTCTCTTTGGGTAGCTAAATGTTGGACCTTTCACAGTGCTCTTGAAATACTGTTTGATGGGTGGTTTTCCAAGGAACATGTCATTATAGCGTTATGTTTGTGAGTTTATAAAGCAGTGAAGCATTTCAATGAAAATGACAACCTTTTTCCTTAAGGCGGATCAGCCATTTTGTAGAGAAACAAAGTGAATACCTGAGCTTTTCCCATTGACCTAACAATATATGGTGACAAATATACATAGTGAAACCTGAGTATGTAAAACAAAGGAGACTTTTGGTTGCATCTTTAGATCAAATCATGACAAGCCTGCTAACCAACATCAAGGTAAGCCTCAAGAGCAGGTCCCTATGCTAAATGCATACAATTCTAGTACTGCAAGTAACACTGCTGCCAGAATCACTCTACTCTTTCCTAAATCTGTCTCAGCGTCTCCCCTGCTCAAATCACTCTTCTGGCTTCCTATCAAATCCCGCATTTCGCACTCAATTCTCCTCAATTTAAAGCGTTACACTCTTCTGCTCCTCCTTACATCTCAGCCCTAATTTCTCGCTATGCACCACCCTGACTCTTGCTTTCTGCTCAAGGATGTCTTCTCTCTACCCCCTTTATATCTAAAGCCCTCTCCTATCTTAAACTTTTCTCACTGACTGCCCCACACCTCTGGAATGCCTTTCCCCTCAATACCCGACTAGCACCCACTCTATCCACCGTTAAGAACCCGCCTGCTTAAAGAAGCATACAAGTAGCTCCGTAGCTGATACTATACACAAGATACATCAAGCTTGGCCCCCTGCAGACGCACTTACCAGAACGCCCTCCTACTGTCTCTGTACGTTCTTTCTACCTACCAATTAGATTGTAAGCTCCTCAGAGCAGGGACTCCTCTTCCTTAATGTTACTTTTATGTCTGAGGCAGTTATTCCGATGATCTGTAATTTGTATTATTTATATGATTGTCACGTGTATTACTACTGTGAAGTGCTATGTACATTAATGGCGCTATATAAAGACATACATACATTCTAGTGAATGATGTGAAATATCTTAAATATACCTTGAAGGAGTTAAGAATTTAAAAAAGTATGTTTCTGTGATTTAGTGCAGTTAACAACTGGTATATACCAATAAAGATACTCACATATATGCAAGTCATATATATTGAGCAGCTTGTAGGAGGTTTTAGTCCCTCCCTTCAAGGTATATAGTCTCAGGTAAGGTCCCTGTAAATTCACTTTCCACTTTACAAGTAGTGTCTTAAAACTGGCCTACATGTAAGTATCATTATGGTATATACCAGTTTTTAACTGCACCAAGTCACAGAAGCATATGCTTTGTTTATGAACCCTTTCAGGGTATATTTCACATAATTCACTAGAATTATATCCATTTAGCATAGGGACCTGCTCTTGAGGCTTACCTTGACGTTGGTTTGTAGGCTTGTCATGATTTGATCAAAAGATGGAACCAAATGTCTCCTTTGTCTTACAGACTCAGGTTTCACTATGTATATTTATTTCCCCATTTATTGTTAGCCCAATGGGAGAAGCGCAGGGATTCACTTTCTGTTTTTCACATAGGTACGGCCAATTTTTTCGCCAGCAGCAGGCTCACTACACGGAGAAGCGCGGTGAACATATATATTTTGTAGAGAGTAGCTTCTTCCTAGTTGCATAACATTACAACTCCCCCTGTCCTATTGCTAGAGACCCTCTCTGAAGCCATGTATTAATAACACTGTTCAATATAAGGGATTGTCAATTATAGTATTCCATTTTATATCATGTACATATCTCCACATAATGCGGCATAATGATATCTTCCGCGCTATCGCAGCTTGCAGAATACAGGACAATGTTTCCTATGGTAACATTGGGGGTCTTTGACTTATAACAAACAGATAGATCAGAAACCTCCCACCAAGTATGTCCTAATAGTGTAATAGAAAGGGGAAGCAGGTGCGTAGGGGATATGTATATCAGTGAGACAGAGTAGATCCAAGAAGGCTCAAACAGGTTCCCCATATATTTTGCACTCAATGCTGGAACAAAATATGAAGACAACAGTGGTCTACCAGATAATATTACTGTCAAATCGGTCTAATGGCCCATCTGAACCGGAAAACTCAGAAAAATAATAACGTTTCATTGCATCAAGTATCGTTAAACACATTCAAAAGATTAAAAACATATGTACAATATTAAAATTCCCCATAGTGGTGTGGAAAATAGAGATACTGTTAGTATGGGTATATATACCTCAGATGGGTTCAGAATATTCAGTGAACTCTATACTGGTTAAATACCATAGTATCCATATATATTGATATAACTCGATGAATAATGAATATAATTGTATCCATATTTAACCACAAGAATGGGGGCTGATAATAAAACCTGGATACATAAGTAGCGATACCAAATGTGTGTGTTGCAATAATGTAGCCAAATGCCAGAGCATGTGACTCAGGAGACCAATACAGAGCACACTCCTCTGAACAAATCAGAACAGCATACATAAGCCACATAATACTGCAGCTAATAGCAAATAATCGCCCAAACAGAGGTGTACTTATATCCTTATAATGTGTGAATATCATATGCTCAGGCAATATGGTAGATGAAAGGGCTATGTATATACAGAGTAAACTACTGCTGCATTCTAACTAAAACGCAGCCACTGCACAATATCTTGAAGCAATAGTATATCCCAGAGTCCCCCTGAAGAAGCGTGGTGTACACACAAAACGTACGTCGGGATACGTACAGTAGGGCGTCATGGCTGTGACGTCATCTGGAGTGGCGACATTTTCCTACTCCGCTAATATCACGACTTGTATCGAGTGTTACTATCTCCTTTTTATCTGGTCCACCGAGACCATTATCCTTACCTGAATGCGGCATTAAGCAATTATATTACCACATAGCGGCTGACCACTTTAACACTGCACCTCAGGTTGGCCGATTATTTGCTATTAGCTGCAGTATTATGTGGCTTATTCAGGGCTTATGAATGCTGTTCTGATTTGCTCAGAGGAGTGTGCTGTGTATTGGTCGCCTGAGTCACATGCTCTGGCATTTGGCTACATTATTGCAACACACACATTTGGTATCGCTACTTATGTGTCCAGGCTTTATTATCAGTCCCCATTCTTGTGGTTAAATATTGATACAATTATATTCAATATTCGCCGAGTTATATCAGTATATGGATACTATGGTATTTAACCAATAATTGATCTTATATGATTTGGTGAGAAATATATAAGTACGTGACAGGACTCTGGTATATACCATTACTACAAGATATTGTGCTGTGGCTGCATTTTAGTAAGAATGCAGCACTAGTTTACTCCGTATATACATAGCGCTTTCATCTACCATATTGCCTGAGCATATGATATTCACACATTATTAGGATATTAGTACACCCCTTGAATCCTGCAATTATCCAGATTTTACATCCCTGAGCAGGAACTATTATAGTAATCCTTGATGTCAGTAGCGTTCACTGAATGTTCTGAACCCATCTGAGGTATATATACCCTTACTAACAGTATCTCTATTTTCCACTCCACTATGGGGAATTATAATATTGTACAAATGTTTTTAATCTTTTGAATGTGTTTAACGATACTTGATGCAATAAAATGTTATTATTTTTCTGAGTTTTCTGGTTCCGATGGGTCATTAGACCGATTGACAGTAATATTATCTGATAGACCATTTTTGTCTTCATATTTGTTCCAGCATCGAGTGCAAAATATATGGGGAACCTGTTTGATCCTTCTTGGATCTACTCTGTCTCACCGGTCTTTCACTTAACCACAACTAGCCGAGTTTGGGGTAACCGCCCTTGTGGTTTACTGTTCTACCTACCCCTGCCCTTTTAGAACCCTACCATACAAACCCATCTCCCCTACCCGTGGCAGCATCAGGCTGCTCTAGCACTTAGCTCTGCGACGCTGACCCCTCCCGTGGAGAACGGGGTTAATTATAATTACCCAAATTAAAAAAAAAAAAAAAACAATGATCAAAAGAATAAATCACCCACAGCTGCAGCATAGACCTAAAGTGTTTATCTGAACAGCAACAAAAAAAAATTATAATAAATCTGCACATTGCCCGTGAAGTGGGAACGCCGGCTGTTACCCGCCATCACATGACAAGGTTGTAATGGAGAAAAGCCACGGTCCGACTCCCCGCTGTCTCCCTATCGATCACACGGCATTATTTGGGGAACGTTCCAATTACGGAGCTGCTCAACTGCAGAGTGTAAAAAATAAGCTCAGCAGGCAGGAAACTGTGAAGAGGGGGGAAATGCAAAAGCAAGCCATCAACGGGAACAAAAGAGCAGGAGCAGAGGAACAGCAGGGGGAAGTGCCTCGTGAATGTCGCAGGAAGATAGGCATACTGCTAATTTGAACCTAAACGCCGCAGAAGGGAGGATGCAAATAGAGAAACCACGCTGAAAACAAATATATAAAAATACAGCAGACGTCACAGAATGTAGCCAACTGCCTAGCAAATCCCTCTGGGGGGAATAAAAAAAAGCAGGCTTGTTTTGCAAGGATCAGACATCTATAACCTGGAAGGCTTTTACGTAATAACTAATAGGTTTAACACCTTTAGTGTGTTGCATGTGCCGCTGGCATTTTAGAGGTTACACAGATTATTAAAAAGCCGCCTTAAGTCAGTTGCAGTAGAAAATAATAATAATGTGTTTTTACATTGCAACAACTGATTTTGCACAATATTTTACAATGCAACACCCAGTGGCATTTAAAAGCAGCAGTGCCCCACTATTTTATTATTATTTTACTTTACAGAATTAATTAGTTGGCCTTCTGGAGCAGTACCGTGGTATTTTTAAGGTCTGGGGAGACCCTCGGTTTACGAGACACTTACATTTCTAGATCCTGGCTGTTCTGCTAGTCATGAAATCAAAATGGCCACCAGAGCGGCTCTAGGCCCGCTGGCTTCCTATTGGATGACACCGAGGGCCATCTTTGAATTTCCAGCAAGCACATCAGCAACTAAAACTGAAAAAGTATCTTGGGAAAAAGGGAAATAGCAGGACTCCTCTCTGAAGAATCCCCCATCTCACAGTCTAAAGAAAAACCCCAAGATTTAATAATCATTAAACTAAATACAGCTCAACCCCCTTATAATGCTGTGCTTGGGGTCCAAAGAATCACATCGTGTTATAAGCAGATCGCGTTAGAAATAATGTACAATTGTATGCATTGTACAATAAAGTATTTAAGATACCAATAATCGTGTTGTAAAGTATTCATAAATACAAAAATTGGGAGCCATGCTTGCATCGCATTATAAGCGGACTCGCGTTATAACGGGGTTGAGTTGTACATATGTTTCGTGAACAATGTTTTTAATTTTACCAGGTCCTACAAAATATATTCTTTCAAATATATATTTTTACCCCAACCTTTATCTTTTTGGCTACCTGTGGTTGGCAACTGGGTTAAAAAGATTGTATGATTCAGTCTCATCACAAAAAAGATAGCAACCTAAAATATTTTGTTACTATACAAACCATTAACAAGCTTTTTTAAAATGCTTCTGATTTCCCCCCCCCCCCCCCTCGGCATGGTTTAAAGACTTTTCATATAGTATTTTAAGCAAGGGACACAAAAACAAACCATCTACCATGAACCTATTAAATGTGCCACTTGCATTAGTTCATGTTGGCCACGGGTGGAATTGCCCTTTATTTGCATGGGGGAAAAGGTTGCTGGCACAAGGATTTGAAACTGGTTCTCTCACCGGTAGACATCAATGCGTGCTCTGCGCTATCGCGGCCCAAACGGCGATACCCGCCATTAAAGTCTAAAAGCAGATATCACCGATTCGGGCGCATATCGCACTTTGATGACTCGGCCTATTCAGATGTTTCGGATAAAACCGCTACGCCCCCAAAAATATTGCAGGTCTTTCTGAATTTTTTTTAATTTCTTTTATTTATACCAGGGCAAAAAAAAAAAAAAACTCCTACTCGTGATTCTGGGGTGATACGTTTTCAAAAAGGTAAACATATTTCCATGCTAGAGAGATAAATCAATAGTTTTGTTTCGTAGTGACCCGTTTCCCTATCAAAGGTATCAGGAATATAGGGCACCCAATACCTAGGTAACAGGAGAGAGAAATATTTAGATTAACCCATTCGTAGCCAGTGAGCATGAAGCCATGTTCAATCCATATCTCCATCATAAATCATGGCCAGCAAGGGGTTACTAGAACCTCAATACAAATCCAACTACCCAGCCCTTGCAATGCTGTACTATCAGCTAAATCTTCCTCCAATCCCAATCGAAGGCCTAACGTCCACATCGGGGGACCTGGAATCCACCGCCTTTGTACTTCCCTATGCACAATCATGTCCAAGGACCGGAATCAGCGAGATGTGAGCGTCCCACATCAAATGGCCTTTAATGGAAAAAGTACTGATCTGAGAAGGCTCAGTCTGCTGATACAAACCCCGAGAAACCAACAAGGAAAAATACAATAATGGATTTATATTGTATTACCTGGATTGATGGATATTACCTATGCAGAACTTTCCAGCTAATCCATGTAAGTATCCCTAACGGCATAACATGCTTCTCAATACAAACATATGTACAGTATACATTTTAGACCCCAAATGAAGTAACAAGCAAAAATATCTGATACTTAAAATGTGATTTTTACATGTTAAATGTCCAAAGGCCTTCAAGTCTTCCATTAAAAAATAAATAAACGACAGCCGCCACACCCAGCCATTTTTACCAGCTCCATGGTGAAGGTTTACAACAAAAACTACGATATACTAGAATTTTACCAAGTCAAGGAGGCCGAAATTGCGTCGCTGATGAACATACACCCAACAATTCCAACTAAAAAGGCAAAGATATATTTACCAATGTATATTCCACGTCAAGTTCAAATGGCCCAAATAAGCCAGTTTCCACAAAAGCAGCCTCCTAGAGAGCTCTGCCGTCAGCGAGCGCAGCAACTGTGCATCCGCACGTCCCCACATATAGCTAATGACCCTGGGAGAACACAACAATATCAGAGACCACATGAGGGAGCGTGATTCACTCCTAATAAATAAAGCTCGACAAGTCTGAGGAACGCGACGCACGCCAGCGAGCCCGGCAATTTCATCTAAACGGGAAAATGACTTAACAGGGGGTAATCGGAAATGTTACACGGTCCCCTCTGGCAGGGGAGGTTGAGGCTGCAATACATCAGTAATGCCTTCCTGATGGTTATTCATTTCCTTGTGCCCACTCAAGTGCCATTTCATTACTGCCTCAACTATTGCAGTAATGAATACAACGGGGCCCAAAAGCTTTTCTAAGGGAATAACGGCTTCCCAGAATATTAAATAGGGCGTATGTAAAATAAATAAGTAAAATGGAAACGGCTTCCCAGAATATTAAATAGGGCGTATGTAAAATAAATAAGTAAAATGGACTCCATGACAGGCAAGACTCTCCCAACATGGTGGAGCAAGGTCGGGGCTTATTTCCATCACCTAGTGCAGGAGTGGCCAACTCCCGTCCTCGAGGGTCAACAGCAGGTCAGGTTTTAAGGATATCCCTGCTTCAGCACAGGTGGCTCAGTCAACGACCGAGTCGTCTGTGCTGAAGCAGGGATATCCTTAAAACTTGACCTGTTGGTAACCCTCGAGGACGGGAGTTGGCCACTTCTGACCAAAAGTGCAAAATATGTTTTTTTATTATTATTGATTTTTTAAACAGCTTGGTCTGCAATACGTGACCAACACGCCATGGCGAATGTATACTGTACTTTCTATTTGCTACTGCGGTGCAAAATTGGCTTTATGTTGCTCGCTACAGTTATGTTTTCCCTACAACACTTTCCATACACCCCCCACTGTTTGTCGCCGATTTAAAAACCATGAGAAACATCCATCAAAATCATGCAATGAAAATAATAGCCATCTTATTGGAATGTCCTGTAGACTTAATGGGGCTATTAAGGATATTTCCCTCAAGATTACTATGATTTGTGTATATCTTGTCCCTTACACAGAAAAAGCCCTATGTAGACATTAAATTATGCAGATATTTCCCCCTATAAACTAAAAAAAGGAGGTCCTGTTTCTACTTCTCAGATATGCAGGAATGTCACACTGCCACAAAATGTTACTCGCAATCCACTAACGGCTACAACTGGGACATGGTTGACTTACTGCGATGCGTGGGGACATGCTCAACGTCTTAAAAACAGGAACGCCAATAACATCATGGCAAACACTAGACAGAACAGCGCAGAAAACGTATGGATTACCAGTCCTTTTGGCAAAAGAAAAACCAAACAAAAGCAGTCAAGGGAAATAAAATATAAATCCCCTACACATGCGTGTAACAGAATGTTCTTTTTTTACCTATAAAAGAGTACTCTCTACAAGGGGAGAAATGATCATCTACTGGTAACTATGACACCATGGCAGCGTGGGAGAGCACTGTTCATTATTAGCTCAGTGGTAGTTGTTTGAGAAAGTTTACGGTCAAGACACTTACAGCGCAAACCAGCATTCAGATGCAAACTGGGGTTAAAAGTAGGCAAGAGTCATTTACTATTAAATCCGATTATGGAGCCTAGAGATGCTTAGTAAAGCCACCACGCATCCTTCTGCAAACGTTCGGAGGAGCCCTGCTGAAAGCTGGAGTGCTAATCTTCTTCGTCGTCGTCAAAGGAGAGTAGGCTGCTATTCCTCACTTGTTTATGAGTGGGCTTGCTGCTCGATGAATCAGTCTTTTCTTCCTGCTTTTTCTTCTTGCTGGAACTTGCGTTTATCCCCGGAAACTTGTCACTGGAAGAGCGCTTTTCTGGCTTCTTGAATAAGATCTTTCCGTCAGCCGGGGCTGCTTCCTCGTCTATGCAAAAAAAATACAAAATACATTAGTCTACAAAACACCATATGCACACATTGCGTCATCTGCAGAACGACTTTTGCACTCCGATCAGCCTCAAATGACTCCATTCTCTTGCCAAAACGTGCCAATGCTCTACGCTTCTCGCAGGCTTTGCTGCCCTCTAGCTCTGGAAATGTATTTCCAACCATGCTAGCAACCTGTTCAAACCTTCAATTCCCTTCCTATCTTTCTCCGTTGCCAGTGACCTGCAGCACATTGCTATTCTGTTGCAAACATTCACCGTAACCTCCATACATTTTAGTTAAAACAGGTGAATCTAGAACAGTTTTGCTTTGAGAATTGGGCTCCTAGAAACGTTCTAGATCACTAGAGTTGGGGTTAGATGCTTTTTTGGTGGACGTGGCTTGTATTATCTTCTACCACAACACATTGCAGGCCTATCCTACCTCCTCTAAACACTATTTTAACCTGTCCAACTGTTACATACACCCATAATCCTATCTAAATGTCCATGAAATGTTTGTAAATTGAATGTATTACCTCTGTTCATTTAAGGCAACCATGTATTATTACAACAGTGCCCAGGACATACTTGAAAACGAGAGGCAACTCTCAATGTATCACTTCCTGGTAAAAAAAACTTTTGATCCGTAAAATAAATAATTAAAGGCTTTCCTACACCGGATGATTGTTTTAGCCAAGATTTTGCAGAATTAGCTAATGAATACACGTGAAAAATACCAACATACCGACACTTTGCATGCTTCTCGTGCGGTACCGGGACCAATCGCAGGACGTTGCAAAACCGTTTGGTTTTAGAAACGTTTGATGCACAAACCTTTTGAGATTTCTTTGATTTGCTGTTTGATGCTCCCGACTTCCTCAGCCGAAAGGTCACCTTTCCTCAGTACTACCACCTGTGGCTGCTCATCCTCCTTGTCGCTTGCATCGCTG
Source organism: Ascaphus truei (assembly GCF_040206685.1). Classification (NCBI taxonomy): domain Eukaryota; kingdom Metazoa; phylum Chordata; class Amphibia; order Anura; family Ascaphidae; genus Ascaphus; species Ascaphus truei. The sequence goes on from NC_134484.1 coordinate 338,591,927, forward strand.
TCATCAGCAAGCGCAGGAAGTTCCTGTCTCTGTGGGGAGAAGAAGAAAAAAATGATCATGATACACAACAGATTTTACTTATATCACCAATATAAAGGGGGGGACTTTAAGCGGGAGATTCAGACATAAGTCTGTTCCCATTCTACAGGCTGAAAATCCGACCCACAGTGCGAGTCAAGTACATTGCTGGAGATATTCTGTGCTTGTCAAATCGGTTCCCACAAGGTTGAGGCAAAAGTTTAATCTTCCCAATGTGGCAGATAAAATATTCCATCTCAACTAAAATGTTCAGAAATGTCACCATATTTATAAGACCATAAACAAAGACGCCCCAAAGCACATCCAAAATGGCAAATTATTTATTCAATACTATGGTTTTTTTGAAAGGCAGAGGCGGAAGGGCGGGCGTGTGGGTGAAAGGCAGAGGCGGAAGGGCGGGCGGGTGGGTGAAAGGCAGAGGCGGAAGGGCGGGCGGGTGGGTGAAAGGCAGAGGCGGAAGGGCGGGCGGGCGGGTGAAAGGCAGAGGCGGAAGGGCGGGCGGGTGAAAGGCAGAGGCGGAAGGGCGGGCGGGTGAAAGGCAGAGGCGGAAGGGCGGGCGGGTGGGTGAAAGGCAGAGGCGGAAGGGCGGGCGGGTGGGTGAAAGGCAGAGGCGGAAGGGCGGGCGGGTGGGTGAAAGGCAGAGGCGGAAGGGCGGGCGGGTGGGTGAAAGGCAGAGGCGGAACGGCGGGCGGGTGGGTGAAAGGCAGAGGCGGAAGGGCGGGCGGGTGGGTGAAAGGCAGAGGCGGAAGGGCGGGCGGGTGAAAGGCAGAGGCGGATGAAAGGCAGAGGGGGGGGAGAAGGCAGGTTCAGGGGGATGGGAGAAGGCAGGGGCAGGAGGAAGAAGGCAGGGGCAGGAGGGAGAAGGCAGGGGCAGGAGGGAGAAGGCAGGGGCAGGGGGGAGAAGGCAGGGGCAGGGGGGGAGAAGGCAGGGGCAGGGGGGAGAAGGCAGGGGCAGGGGGGGAGAAGGCAGGGGGGAGAAGGCAGGGGCAGTGGGGGAGAAGGTAGGGGCAGGGGGGGAGAAGGCAGGGGCAGGGGGGGAGAAGGCAGGGGCAGGGGGGGAGAAGGCAGGGGCAGGGGGGGAGAAGGCAGGGGCAGGGGGGGAGAAGGCAGGGGCAGGGGGGGAGAAGGCAGGGGCAGGGGGGGAGAAGGCAGGGGGGGAGAAGGCAGGGGCAGGGGGGAGTAGGCAGGGGCAGGGGGGGAGTAGGCAGGGGCAGGGGGGGAGAAGGCAGGGGGGAGCTGGGTGGGGGCAAAAACAGAGCAGGGGGCAAAAACAGAGCTGGGGGGGGCAAAAACGGAGCTGGGGGGGGCAAAAACGGAGCTGGGGGGGGCAAAAACGGAGCTGGGGGGGGCAAAAACGGAGCGGGGGGGCAAAAACAGAGCTGGGGGGGCAAAAACGGGAGCTGGGGGGGGCAAAAACGGAGCTGGGGGGGCAAAAACGGAGCTGGGGGGTGGGCAAAAACGGAGCTGGGGGGTGGGCAAAAACGGAGCTGGGGGGGGGGGCAAAAACAGAGCTGGAAGGGGGGGAACAAAAACTCACAGTCTCAGTTAAGCCTCCCCCCCAGCAGCAACAGCCGACACCACCATCACCCGGGAGCATTTCCTCACCTCAGGCAGCAGCAGTGTGCCTGGGGGTTGGGGAGCCCTGGGTTAGAGCCCACCGGCCAATAAGAGCCGTGGGGGGGCGGGACACACAGGGAGGGGGCGAGACACACCGGCCAATGAGAGCCGTGGGAGGGTGGATGGACCGACGGACCAATTAAATGGTCTACAGACACTCACAACCAAGATTTTCAGTTTTATATATAGATTTAGCAGGGTTAATCCTTTGGCTATGTTAAGCCTGCAATTACGTCAAGGTAGACCCTGTCAGCTACATGTGTACTCCCTCCTTTTACATAGAGAAAAGAGGGAACAAAACATATGCCGATCTAGCAGATCTTAAAGGTTATTAAACATTAATCTTATTAACACCTCCCTGTAATGCCTTGTCTCTTGTCCCCTCTTCCCCACCATTATGCCCTGCTCCTCTTTGCACTCCCTGCCTTACTGTGTCTGCTCCTCTGTGCACACAACAATCCCTCCTCTCATCTGTCTCTCCTCCCCTCTTTGCACTACTTCCTGCCCCATGTGCACACAGAACTCCATTCCCTCTTCGTCATCGATCGGTCTCCTCCTTGCTATCTCTCCATCTCCTCTCCCTCCTCCTTGGAGGCGGCATTCTGGTTGTTGCTTAGCAACCCTGCAACAGCTGAACCTTTGTATGGAAACATACCGGAGATATATATTCACAGGTAGGGTTAGGACCTGCAGACTGGTCATGCCGTGAAGTGGCTGCAGGCTTATAACCTTTTGACCAAAGGGTTTAACTAAATGACCCTTACTCATGAGCAGATACGCACTGAAGTATTGCACTATATGTTGTGTCATTTTGTATGTTGCGCTGGCCTTTCTGTTTTTGCCAAGATATATATAGATATATAAATTCTGGTTGGACTTTATTAGGATCCAAGGGTTGAATTCGAACGCAGTCCCTAATTAAACTACGCAGATTCCACATTTCCCATCTTTATGCATTTCCCCACAGTAGACAGATCAGTCTACGTGGCAAGGATGACCCATGTTCTTGAATTTCCCATTGTAACCTTCCGTACTTTTCTTCAAGTTATATTTCTTCTGTTTCCCACCACGAGAGAAAAAGAGAGAGCGAAAAAGAGTGAGAGAGAAAAAGAGTGAGAGAGAGAGAAAAAGAGTGAGTGAGAGAGAAAAAGAGTGAGAGAGAAAGAGTGAGAGAGAAAAAGAGTGAGTGAGAGAGAAAAAGAGTGAGTGAGAGAGAAAAAGAGTGAGTGAGAGAGAAAAAGAGTGAGTGAGAGAGAAAAAGAGTGAGTGAGAGAGAAAAAGAGTGAGAGAGAGAGAAATAGAGTGAGAGAGAGAGAAATAGAGTGAGAGAGAGAGAAAAAGAGTGAGAGAGAGAGAAAAAGAGTGAGAGAGAGAAAAAGAGTGAGAGAGAGAAAAAGAGTGAGAGAGAGAGAAAAAGAGTGAGAGAGAGAGAAAAAGAGTGAGAGAGAGAGAAAAAGAGTGAGAGAGAGAGAAAAAGAGTAGGAGAGAGAAAAAGAGTGAGAGAGAGAGACAGAGAGACATATGGGAATAAGCGCTTCAGACATAAAAGTAATAGGAAAAGGAGTCCCTGCCCTGAAGAGCTTACAGTCCAAGTATACACACACACCATCATTAACAAAAGAACCAAGTGGCCAGTGCACGCATCACCCAGCAAATTACCAATAAGGCAAATACTCCACCAGACCCCGATGAAATAGACGGCATTGCCGATTTGAATATCAAAAAAGGATCTTAAAACCAATGTTTCGGGCCTCTCCGGGACCTTCCTCCGAGTGATGTCCCATAGAGGCCCGAAACGTTGGTTTTAATAATATTTTTGATATCCAAAATCACCAGTGCTGCGTTTATTTCATCGGAGTCAGGTGGAGTATTAGATACAGTACACACACTATATGTGGGTCTGTTGTAGTCTTGGTAAACATTGTTAAAACTACATTCAAATACTGTTCTTGGCCCTTTTGACTTTTTTGGGGATCCGACCCCTTTGGAAAAGTAGTTGAAGAGCTCTGCCCTAAGGCCACGATTATACTGGAGGTGTGCGCGACCGCGTGATGTCACACGCGAAACATGCACTGCAGGTTGGAGGCGTGGCCGTGGCGTCACGTGAGCAGTTCGCCGTCATTGGCTGAACCGCTCACGTGACCTGCCCGTCACACTCCAAAAACAATTTCATTTGTCTCCTGTATTATCTGTCGCTCCATAGCGGTCGGTCACACTATGTGCGCCTTCATTGGAGTACATTAGTTTGTTCCGGCGGCGAGCATGTACACGCCGCCAGTTTAATCGCAGCTTGAAACGTAAATGGCACAACTGCCTTGTACAGGCTGAAGCACCGCTAACGGAGAAGGGTGCTGCTTATTAGCAAATAAGACATGTTGCATCTATAACAAATTAAAAACTTTTTGAACTCCCCCTTCAGAAAATAGAGACTGGATGATTGGTCTACGAGTTCGAAAAACGCATTATTTATTATTTTAGAAGATGCTACAGCAATTAATGGAGTAGCCCGTACAATAGCTTTAAACAATTCAATCCTCAGATGCAAGGTTCCCTTCCCCATTATTCCTTTAGTTTTTCATTTCTGCCTGCTCCCTTTGTCCAAATATTGCCAGCTTCCCCGGTTATGTTATATACGCCTTTTGTGTCTGACTTCAAAGTCAACTTTTGATTTGGGACTGTAGAAGGGATAGAAAGAGTGATTGTGTGGTGGGGATGACCGCCGTCAAAGGCATATTAAAACAATATGGTACTCTGCACACCTGAACGTGATCTGCCCTACAAAAACCAAGCCGGTAGATTATGGCCTGGCTACTACATCAAGGGGGCCCCTGGAGTGCCAGAGCCCATGATATAGTAGCTACTTAACTTTGTGTGTATATGAGAGACATCTGAAAGTTTCAAAAGCTATAGCACAATTCCAAGGTGCTGGGAAACAGCCTCGGGCGAGGAGAATCCTGCTTGTGCAGCCAACACAACATAGACAAACACATTCTTCAAAGAACAGGTCTCCTCTCGAAAGATACAAAGAGCTCTATTCACACGTTCATAATGCAATGCCCCATTTAATGCGACAGCCAAGAAAGACGGTTCAAAAGCTCCCGTATTTGTATTGGTCCTGGAGAAGAGCAGACTTGTTGTAGGTTGGGACACCTTTTAGCAGACCAAAACCAACATTAGAGTTCTTTATAGATTAAAATTATAGTGTGCAGGGCTTTGGAAACCTCAGAATTCTACGGCCGGTTCTATACTGCGCGCGCGGCAGTTTTAGCTGGCTGAGGTTAGTCAGCCATTCTATAATGGTGCCGCGCGCGCACGGCAGTGAGAGTGGAACCGGCTAACAGGGGAGAGGATGAAGAAAAGAAAGAATTTGCGCCGCTACCGCTGCTGAAAGTGTGTGTGTGTGTGTGTGTGTGTGTGTGTGTGTGTGTGTGTGTGTGTGTGTGTGTGTGTGTGTGTGTGTGTGTACATAATGGTATTAAAAATGTTATTAAAGTATTTATTTCGAAACTTATTTAAACACACACAAAAACACACACGTACAGTACCTCACTCGCACACAGCATACACACAAAAAGCGTGCGGCACGTGCACCGGCGTTCACACGGCCGCACACAGTATAGAACGGCCCTACTTCAGGTGTACTGACACCAATACTTGAAGAGCTTTTGAAAGCTCTGCACACTATAGTTTTTTTCATCGAATTAGAATTGCAATGTTGGTTTGTTAAAAAAAAAAAAGGGAATCACAACCTACAACACGTCTGCAAAACATTCTCCTTAAAGCTTAGTAAAAGCAATCCATCACATTCTGTAATTAACAGATACTTTATTTTAAACAAATCATTTCACGGTAATCTACCACCAAGTTCTTTGGCCTTGAACGTTAAACGTAAAAAGATGGATGATAATCCTTAAATATACCTTGGTGTCCACTGTTGGACCCTCTCTGAAACCAACGTCCTTCTTGAACTTAGCCAGGAAGGCCGGCTCTGCCGGCTTCACGTAGGACACCTGATTCCTTTTACTCATGGCTGCAAGAAAATCAAAAGGTGCACAAAATGACCATATAGTACATGTGGCAGAGGCTGGACAGGTACAGGTCACACATGCAGAGGGAGATCAGCGGTTGGACAGGTACAGGTCACACATGCAGGGGGAGATCAGCGGTTGGACAGGTACAGGTCACACATGCAGGGGGAGATCAGCGGTTGGACAGGTACAGGTCACACATGCAGGGGGAGATCAGCGGCTGGACAGGTACAGGTCACACATGCAGGGGGAGATCAGCGGTTGGACAGGTACAGGTCACACATGCAGGGGGAGATCAGCAGCTGGACAGGTACAGGTCACACATGCAGGGGGAGATCAGCGGTTGGACAGGTACAGGTCACACATGCAAGGGGAGATCAGCTGTTGGACAGGTACAGGTCACACATGCAGAGGGAGATCAGAGGCTGGACAGGTACAGGTCACACATGCAGGGGGAGATCAGCGGCTGGACAGGTACAGGTCACACATGCAGGGGGAGATCAGCGGTTGGACAGGTACAGGTAACACATGTAGGGGGAGATCAGAGGTTGGACAGGTACAGGTCACACATGCAGGGGGAGATCAGCGGTTGGACAGATACAGGTCACACATGCAAGGGGGAGATCAGCGGTTGGACAGATACAGGTCACACATGCAGGGGGAGATCAGCGGTTGGACAGATACAGGTCACACATGCAAGGGGGAGATCAGCGGCTGGACAGATACAGGTCACACATGCAGGGGGAGATCAGCGGCTGGACAGGTACAGGTCACACATGCAGGGGGAGATCAGCGGTTGGACAGGTACAGGTCACACATGCAGGGGGAGATCAGCAGCTGGACAGGTACAGGTCACACATGCAGGGGGAGATCAGCGGTTGGACAGGTACAGGTCACACATGTAGGGGGAGATCAGCGGCTGGACAGGTACAGGTCACACATGCAGGGGGAGATCAGCGATTGGACAGGTACAGGTCACACATGCAGGGGGAGATCAGCGGTTGGACAGGTACAGGTCACACATGCAGGGGGAGATCAGCTGTTGGACAGGTACAGGTCACACATGCAGGGGCAGGTCAGCGGTTGGACAGGTACAGGTCACACATGCAGGGGGAGATCAGCGGTTGGACAAGTACAGGTCACACATGCAGGGGGAGATCAGCGGTTGGACAGGTACAGGTCACACATGCAGGGGGAGATCAGCGGCTGGACAGGTACAGGTCACACATGCAGGGGGAGATCAGCGGTTGGACAGGTACAGGTCACACATGCAGGGGGAGATCAGAGGCTGGACAGGTACAGGTCACACATGCAGGGGGAGATCAGCGGTTGGACAGGTACAGGTCACACATGCAGGGGGAGATCAGCGGTTGGACAGGTACAGGTCACACATGCAGGGGGAGATCAGCGGTTGGACAGGTACAGGTCACACATGCAGGGGGAGATCAGCGGTTGGACAGGTACAGGTCACACATGCAGAGGGGAGATCAGTGGTTGGACAGGTACAGGTCACACACATGCAGAGGGAGATCAGAGGCTGGACAGGTACAGGTCACACATGCAGAGGGAGATCAGCGGTTGGACAGGTACAGGTCACACATGCAGGGGGAGATCAGCGGCTGGACAGGTACAGGTCACACATGCAGAGGGAGATCAGCGGTTGGACAGGTACAGGTCACACATGCAGAGGGAGATCAGAGGCTGGACAGGTACAGGTCACACATGTAGGGGGAGATCAGCAGCTGGACAGGTACAGGTCACACATGCAGGGGGAGATCAGCTGTTGGACAGGTACAGGTCACACATGCAGAGGGAGATCAGCGGCTGGACAGGTACAGGTCACACATGCAGGGGGAGATCAGCGGCTGGACAGGTACAGGTCACACATGTAGGGGGAGATCAGCGGCTGGACAGGTACAGGTCACACATGCAGGGGGAGATCAGCGGTTGGACAGGTACAGGTCACACATGCAGGGGGAGATCAGCGGTTGGACAGGTACAGGTCACACATGCAGGGCGAGATCAGCTGTTGGACAGGTACAGGTCACACATGCAGGGGCAGGTCAGCGGTTGGACAGGTACAGGTCACACATGCAGGGGGAGATCAGCGGTTGGACAGGTACAGGTCACACATGCAGGGGGAGATCAACGGTTGGACAGGTACAGGTCACACATGTAGGGGGAGATCAGCGGTTGGACAGGTACAGGTCACACATGCAGGGGGAGATCAGTGGTTGGACAGGTACAGGTCACACATGCAGGCGGAGATCAGCGGCTGGACAGGTACAGGTCAAACATGCAGGGGGAGATCAGTGGCTGGACAGGTACAGGTCACACATGCAGGGAGAGATCAGCGGCTGGACAGGTACAGGTCACACATGCAGGGGGAGATCAGCGGTTGGACAGGTACAGGTCACACATGCAGCAGGAGATCAGAGGCTGGACAGGTACAGGTCACACATGCAGGGGGAGATCAGCGGTTGGACAGGTACAGGTCACACATGCAGGGGGAGATCAACGGTTGGACAGGTACAGGTCACACATGTAGGGGGAGATCAGCGGTTGGACAGGTACAGGTCACACATGCAGGGGGAGATCAGTGGTTGGACAGGTACAGGTCACACATGCAGGCGGAGATCAGCGGCTGGACAGGTACAGGTCAAACATGCAGGGGGAGATCAGTGGCTGGACAGATACAGGTCACACATGCAGGGAGAGATCAGCGGCTGGACAGGTACAGGTCACACATGCAGGGGGAGATCAGCGGTTGGACAGGTACAGGTCACACATGCAGCAGGAGATCAGAGGCTGGACAGGTACAGGTCAAACATGCAGGGGGAGATCAGCGGCTGGACAGGTACAGGTCACACATGCAGGGAGAGATCAGCGGCTGGACAGGTACAGGTCACACATGCAGGGGGAGATCAGCGGTTGGACAGGTACAGGTCACACATGCAGCAGGAGATCAGAGGCTGGACAGGTACAGGTCACACATGCAGGGGGAGATCAGCGGTTGGACAAGTACAGATAACACATGCAGGGGGAGATCAGAGGCTGGACAGGTACAGGTCACACATGTAGGGGGAGATCAGAGGCTGGTCATGTACAGGTCACACATGCAGGGAGAGATCAGCGGCTGGACATGTACAGGTCACACATGCAAGGGGAGATCAGCGGCTGGACAGGTACAGGTCACACATGCAAGGGGAGATCAGCGGCTGGACAGGTACGGGTCACACATGCAAGGGGAGATCAGCGGCTGGACAGGTACAGGTCACACATGCAGGGGGAGATCAGCGGTTGGACAGGTACAGGTCACACATGCAGAGGGAGATCAGAGGCTGGACAGGTACAGGTCACACATGCAGGGGGAGATCAGTGGTTGGACAGGTACAGGTCACACATGCAGGGGGAGATCAGCGGTTGGGCAGGTACAGGTTACACACGGGCCGGTCAGAGGATGGACAGGCACAGGTCAAACGGGGGAGAATCAGAGGTTGGATAGTGGAGAGGCACAGGTCACGGGGAGAATCAAAGGTTGGACAGGCACAAGCCAGGAAGGGGGGGGGTCAGTGGTTGGACAGGCACAGGTCACACAGGGGGGGGATCAGAGGTTGGACAGGCGCAGGTCACACGGGGGGGATCAGAGGTTGGACAGGCACAGGTCACACGGGGGGGATCAGAGGTTGGACAGGCACAGGTCACACGGGGGGATCAGAGGTTGGACAGGCACAGGTCACACGGGGGGATCAGAGGTTGGACAGGCACAGGTCACACGGGGGGGTCAGAGGTTGGACCGGCACAGGTCACATGGGGGTAAATCAGAGGTTGGACAAGCACAGGTCACATGGGGGGAAATCAGAGGTTGGACAGGCACAGGTCACATGGGGGGAAATCAGAGGTTGGACAGGCACAGGTCACACGGGGGGATCAGAGGTTGGACAGGCACAGGTCACACGGGGGGATCAGAGGTTGGACAGGCACAGGTCACACAAGGGAATCAGAGGTTGGACAGGCACAGGTCACACAAGGGAATCAGAGGTTGGACAGGCACAGATAACACGGGGGGGGGAATCATAGGTTGGACAAGCACAGATAACAGGGGGAATCAGAGGTTGGACAAGCACAGATAACACGGGAAGGGGGGATAAGAGGTTGGACAGGCACATGTCACACAAATAGGGGATGTCAGAGGATGACAGGCAGAGGTCACACACATGGGGTCAGAGGACACACATTTACATGTCACACGGGATGGACATGTACATGTCACACATTTACATGTCACACGGGGTGACCACAATAACGCGCAGGCAATTAACAAACCTGCAACAACAACAGCAGTACTGCACTTATACCCAGAATCCCCCGCGCTGCAGCCAAACCCCTCTCCAGATTAGCAGACGGCGGCCTGGGAAGGACAAGCCAAGCAATCAAAAACGCATAGTTTAAGGAAAGCACACCCCGCATAGCACGTCATCCCGCTGGCCGCGCCTTCCCGACAGCGGTGTGGGCGGAGCCTATCCAAAAGGCAAGCATGTGTTGTGGATGGGTGGGCGGGATTCTGTTGTCTGGGAGGGGCGAGGGGGCATGGCCTGGCTGCAGCCGCTGGAGGGGGCGTGGCCTGGTTGTAGCCCCCGGATGGAGCTGCTGCTGTCTCCAAACGAAGCGCCAAATTTGAAAGCGCCGCCATTTTGAGTGAGACTGCAGCGGGAGATATAACAAGACAGGCGGAGGACGCGAGGGGACAATGGCATCGGGGACTAAAGGTACCCACCTGGAGCTGTCGTAATCCTCAAAGTGATCACACTGGGGAGGTGGCAGGTCGCTGTCGCTGGGGCAGGTCGCTGTCGCTGGGGCAGGTCGCTGTCGCTGGGGCAGGTCGCTGTCGCTGGGGCAGGTCCTGTGTCTGAGAGAGAGAGTGTGTCTGAGAGAGTGTGTCTGAGAGAGAGAGAGTGTGTCTGAGAGAGAGAGAGAGTGTGTCTGAGAGAGAGAGTTTGTCTGAGAGAGAGAGTGTGTCTGAGAGAGAGAGTGTGTCTGAGAGAGAGTGTGTCTGAGAGAGAGTGTGTCTGAGAGAGAGAGTGTGTCTGAGAGAGAGAGTGTCTGAGAGAGAGAGTGTGTCTGAGAGAGAGAGTGTGTCTGAGAGAGAGAGTGTGTCTGAGAGAGAGAGTGTGTCTGAGAGAGAGAGTGTGTCTGAGAGAGAGAGTGTGTCTGAGAGAGTGTGTGTCAGAGAGAGAGAGTGTGTGTCAGAGAGAGTGTGTGTCAGAGAGAGTGTGTGTCAGAGAGAGTGTGTGTCAGAGAGAGTGTGTGTCAGAGAGAGTGTGTGTCAGAGAGAGAGTGTGTCAGAGAGTGTGTGTCAGAGTGTGTGTCAGAGTGTGTGTCTGAGAGAGAGTGTGTGTTCTGAGAGAGAGTGTGTGTCTGAGAGAGAGTGTGTGTCTGAGAGAGAGTGTGTGTCTGAGAGAGAGTGTGTGTCTGAGAGAGAGTGTGTGTCTGAGAGAGAGTGTGTGTCTGAGAGAGAGTGTGTGTCTGAGAGAGTGTGTGTCTGAGAGAGAGTGTGTGTGTCAGAGAGAGTGTGTGTGTCTGAGAGAGAGAGTGTGTGTCTTGAGAGAGAGAGTGTGTGTCTGAGAGAGAGAGAGTGTGTGTCTGAGAGAGAGAGTGTGTGTCTGAGAGAGAGAGTGTGTGTCTGAGAGAGAGAGTGTGTGTCTGAGAGAGAGTGTGTGTCTGAGAGAGAGAGAGAG
>NC_134484.1:338613348-338615848 GCF_040206685.1 Ascaphus truei
GAGAGTGTGTGTCTGAGAGAGAGAGTGTGTGTCTGAGAGAGAGAGTGTGTGTCTGAGAGAGAGAGAGTGTGTGTCTGAGAGAGAGAGTGTGTGTCTGAGAGAGAGAGAGTGTGTGTCTGAGAGAGAGAGAGTGTGTGTCTGAGAGAGAGAGAGTGTGTGTCTGAGAGAGAGAGAGTGTGTGTCTGAGAGAGAGAGAGTGTGTGTCAGAGAGAGAGAGAGTGTGTCAGAGAGAGAGAGAGTGTGTCTGAGAGAGTGTGTGTCTGAGAGAGAGAGAGAGAGAGAGTGTGTCTGAGAGAGAGAGAGAGAGTGTGTGTCTGAGAGAGAGAGTGTGTGTCTGAGAGAGAGAGTGTGTGTCTGAGAGAGAGAGAGTGTGTGTCTGAGAGAGAGAGTGTGTGTCTGAGAGAGAGAGAGAGAGAGAGAGTGTGTCTGAGAGAGAGAGAGAGAGAGTGTGTGTCTGAGAGAGAGAGAGAGTGTGTGTCTGAGAGAGAGAGAGAGTGTGTGTGTCTGAGAGAGAGAGAGAGTGTGTGTCTGAGAGAGAGAGAGTGTGTGTCTGAGAGAGAGAGAGAGAGAGAGTGTGTGTCTGAGAGAGAGAGAGAGAGAGTGTGTGTCTGAGAGAGAGAGAGAGAGTGTGTGTCTGAGAGAGAGAGAGAGTGTGTGTGTCTGAGAGAGAGAGAGAGAGTGTGTGTGTCTGAGAGAGAGAGAGTGTGTGTGTCTGAGAGAGAGAGAGAGTGTGTGTCTGAGAGAGAGAGAGTGTGTGTCTGAGAGAGAGAGAGTGTGTGTCTGAGAGAGAGAGAGAGTGTGTGTCTGAGAGAGAGAGAGTGTGTGTCTGAGAGAGAGAGAGTGTGTGTCTGAGAGAGAGAGAGTGTGTGTCTGAGAGAGAGAGAGTGTGTGTCTGAGAGAGAGAGAGAGTGTGTGTCTGAGAGAGAGAGTGTGTGTCTGAGAGAGAGAGTGTGTGTCTGAGAGAGAGAGTGTGTGTCTGAGAGAGAGAGTGTGTGTCTGAGAGAGAGAGTGTGTGTCTGAGAGAGAGAGAGTGTGTGTCTGAGAGAGAGAGTGTGTGTCTGAGAGAGAGAGTGTGTGTCTGAGAGAGAGAGTGTGTGTCTGAGAGAGAGAGTGTGTGTCTGAGAGAGAGAGTGTGTGTCTGAGAGAGAGAGTGTGTGTCTGAGAGAGAGAGTGTGTGTCTGAGAGAGAGAGTGTGTGTCTGAGAGAGAGAGTGTGTGTCTGAGAGAGAGAGTGTGTGTCTGAGAGAGAGAGAGTGTGTGTCTGAGAGAGAGAGAGTGTGTGTCTGAGAGAGAGAGAGTGTGTGTCAGAGAGAGAGAGAGTGTGTCAGAGAGAGAGAGAGTGTGTCAGAGAGAGAGTGTGTCTGAGAGAGAGAGAGTGTGTGTCTGAGAGAGAGAGAGAGAGAGAGTGTGTCTGAGAGAGAGAGAGAGAGAGAGTGTGTCTGAGAGAGAGAGAGAGAGAGAGTGTGTGTCTGAGAGAGAGAGTGTGTGTCTGAGAGAGAGAGAGTGTGTGTCTGAGAGAGAGAGTGTGTGTCTGAGAGAGAGAGAGAGAGAGTGTGTCTGAGAGAGAGAGAGAGAGAGAGTGTGTGTCTGAGAGAGAGAGAGAGAGTGTGTGTCTGAGAGAGAGAGTGTGTGTGTCTGAGAGAGAGAGAGAGTGTGTGTCTGAGAGAGAGAGAGTGTGTGTCTGAGAGAGAGAGAGAGAGAGAGAGAGAGTGTGTGTCTGAGAGAGAGAGAGAGAGTGTGTGTCTGAGAGAGAGAGAGAGAGTGTGTGTCTGAGAGAGAGAGAGAGAGTGTGTGTCTGAGAGAGAGAGAGAGAGTGTGTGTCTGAGAGAGAGAGAGAGTGTGTGTGTCTGAGAGAGAGAGAGAGTGTGTGTGTCTGAGAGAGAGAGAGAGTGTGTGTGTCTGAGAGAGAGAGAGAGTGTGTGTCTGAGAGAGAGAGAGTGTGTGTCTGAGAGAGAGAGAGTGTGTGTCTGAGAGAGAGAGAGTGTGTGTCTGAGAGAGAGAGAGTGTGTGTCTGAGAGAGAGAGAGTGTGTGTCTGAGAGAGAGAGAGTGTGTGTCTGAGAGAGAGAGAGTGTGTGTCTGAGAGAGAGAGAGAGTGTGTGTCTGAGAGAGAGAGAGAGTGTGTGTCTGAGAGAGAGAGTGTGTGTCAGAGAGAGAGTGTGTGTCTGAGAGAGAGTGTGTGTGTCTGAGAGAGAGTGTGTGTCTGAGAGAGAGAGAGTGTGTGTCTGAGAGAGAGAGAGAGAGAGAGAGAGTGTGTCTGAGAGAGAGAGTGTGTGTCTGAGAGAGAGAGTGTGTGTCTGAGAGAGAGAGTGTGTGTCTGAGAGAGAGAGTGTGTGTCTGAGAGAGAGAGTGTGTGTCTGAGAGAGAGAGTGTGTGTCTGAGAGAGAGAGAGAGTGTGTGTCAGAGAGAGAGAGAGAGTGTGTGTCAGAGAGAGAGAGAGTGTGTGTCAGAGAGAGAGAGAGTGTGTGTGTCAGAGAGAGAGAGAGAGTGTGTGTCTGAGAGA